>NC_056743.1:838186918-838441918 GCF_019279795.1 Protopterus annectens
AACTACTGTAGCTCTCACTTTAGGATAGGGAGGTATTACAGATTTAAGACACCTGTGTACAACTTCTTTGTGTCCCCTAAAATAAAAATTTCTAGTGCCTGTATTTGTGACATGCATGGCTAAATCTCTGACTAAACCGCAGACGACCTGAGTACAATTAGCACCTATAGCACCTAAAGGCACACGCAGGGATGATGCATGTGCCCATTCCGGGGTAAGGGACAGTGGTTCTTGCCTGGTTTGCACCACAGCTCCATTTCAATGACAAAAGGAAGCTTATCAGCTGGTGTGTGTGTGTGCGTGTGTGTGTGTGTGTGTGTGTGTGTGTGTGTGTGTGTGTGTGTGTGTGTGTGTGTTGGGGGTGGAGTAGTAGGATGTGGGTATGGTCACCCATGTCAATGATAGCTGGTCCCTTCCAACGCATTCAGGGAGCAGCATGCATGAAATGAGAGGATGCAGATGGTCCTTATAGTGATGCAAGTGATCATGTCACCAGCTTAGGCAGGGGTTAGGTTTATGCAACTACAAATACTGTCATTGCTGGGATGCTGTTGGAAGCAGAAAGCACCCTCAAGGCAGCCTGGATGATGACCCCTTGGAGACCTTTTAGTCTGCAGGCACATGGACAAAAAAGAAACAATAAATAAAGAAATAAATATTTCTGGCATTTTCTTGAATGTACATTTGACACATTTTGTCTCCTCCAGCTCATAAAACAAAATGTAAACCAAGGAACTCAAGAGTACTATGAAAAGTGCTAAGGCTACCCATGAGCATAAGACAACAACCAAAACTAAGGACAACCAAAAACCAAAAGGTCTTTGTAAAAGCTGCAATAATAGCTCTAAAATCACTGTACATAGTATTACCCAAACTGCCAAGAAATTAAGACAAAATTAAGAAAAGCACCTAACTGGAAAACTCCAAGCCCATATGCAGTACCTAATTTCTGGTTAAAGGTATTAACATCTTTACACACAGATTTAGCCCTGAGCAAATACTACTTATATGCACATCCTGGACAGACTCCAACCCGGTTACCAACAGCTAAAACGATACTCCTCCTTAAAAGGAACTTGTATGTTATACTAAGAACTTCAGATCAATAAACTGCCTTCAGACAATAAAGAAATTATACATTGGAATTGATGCACTCAGAGTTTATAGTCATTTAGAAGAAAATCAATTATGGCAATAGTACAGAAAGGTAATAAAAGAAAGTCATATGGAACAAAGGATCACTTTGCTAAACAAAACCATAAAAATCTAAATATGCCATGGATAGACTACAAAAAAACATATGACAGCATCCCACATTCATGGGTAAAGGAATGTTTACAGGTATATAAGAAACACCCTACATTGATCAAGTATATTACAATGTCCTTGAAATAGTAGCAAACCACTTTGCAACTGAGCCATCACAAAGGGGAAATTATTATCCCACGGATAAAATTTCAGAGGCTGGCTCAAAAAATCAAACCACCTACTCAACTCCAAGAAAACAAAGTTAATGCTTTTCACCTCAAAAGTTGCCAAAATCAAAATCAATCTTTTACCATAAAGCCAGCAAATAATAGTCATTGAAAGTGTAACTTGCAGATAACTTCTAGGCATAATAGATGAGAATGTCAAATATGACCACTATATACTGCATACCATTAAATCTACACACCAGAAACTAGGCTTCCTTTATAGAATCAATGGATTCCTTACAGATACTGCATGAAAAACTCTAGCCAACTTCTTACTGACAACTCTCTTATACGCCAGTCCTAGCCTAACAAACTATACAATACTTAAAGAAATAACATGAAACATGACCTACCAGGCCCTCCGGAAATGCTATTTAACTATAGCCTCCAAACAGGCTTCATGCTTCATGAACGGAGAACAACAACGGTCATCCCTCTCCACAAAGATGCACCATCTACAGACCCTAGAAACTACAGACCCATAAGTCTCACTCATTTTATGTGCAAAGCCATGGAAAGAATTATCATGGAAATGATCAATAATGATATAGTAAACCTCTAGATACTGCACCCAATGCAGTCTCGTTTCATTAAGGGCAAGTAATGGCTACTAAACCTGGTAGACTTCTTTATGAAGGTCATCAACACAATGGATGAGGGCAAAACAGTTTATACTCCCTACCTTGTCTTGGCCATGGCATTTAGCACAATACCCCGCTCGGGCATTATTGACAAACTCAAGAGGTTAATTAAAAACTCGCATGCCACCTGGTGTATAGCCAACTGGCTCACAGACAGGACCCAGGAAGTTAGAATCAGGTAATCCACCTCTACAAAGAGGCCAGTCACAAATCGGTCCTTGGACAGCTCCTTTTTGGCTTTTACTTCTCTGAAGTCAAGGCCAATGTCAGTGGTCTCTGGTTGACTAAATTTGCAGATGACTGCAAATTAGGAGCTGTCATTAAATCTCACACCAACACACATGTTCTCCAGGAAGGGTTGACACAGACAAATAACTAGTGTCAGAGCCATGGACTAGAACTAAATGCCAAGAAATGCAAAACGGTATCCTTCCAGAAGTCATCCACCCTTGTTAACTATCACATTGAAAACACACCCTTTAGAACTGACCCGGTATTCAGGGACTTAGGGACACACATAGACAGTAATCTAGCCTCTGACCATCACATGTCTACAATAGTGAGAAAATCATTCTATGTTGCACAACTTATAAACACAGGTATGGCATCTAGATCCAAGGAAGTCATTGTTCTACTGTATTCTGCATTCATCAGACCTATCATTGAGTATAATGCCCCCTTTGGTATGTACCTAACCAGGCATATCCAACAGACGGAATGTCCCCAGAGGTTCCTCACTAAAAGAATATAGGGTGTAAGCAAAATGTCCTATGCAGATCGCCTCAAGGCCCTACTCCTGTATTCTGTCTCCTACAGGCTGTTGAGGGCAGATCTATGCTTGGCATACACGGCATTGTTAGACCCCACTCTGATGGATTTCCTGCATATCAGCAAAACAAGCAACACCAGAATTACCTGTTCTAAAGACTTAAACCTTGTATGTGATATAAATAGGACCTCCTGGAGAGACTACCCGTTCTCTGGAACAGGCTCCCCATTCATGTGAAGCAGAGTTCCTCCCTAACACAATTCAAGTGCAACTTGGAGAACTGGATGGGGAACAGGAAATTCATCCCTGGTTTGGCACCTATGTCTCTAATGGACACAAGCAACCTGCAAATGTTTCATCTCCCAGGCCCCTGCTTGTAAATGTTTAATCTCCCAAGCCCCTACTTACACTTATCAAAGGTACCAGAACTTGTCAGAGATTTGGGATGCATGACTAGGCTTAAAAAAGGCCCTTGTTCTTGTTAGCCTAGTAAACACCTATGAACCTATGAAAGAAACTTGCCTCCTGCTACAAAAGAACAGCTAAATTTGCCCCCAGTCTCCCTCATAGGACCCACCGTTGTCTAGGCTAAAGCAATTAAACTCTCCTGAACTGCCCAACCGTCTAACATAATCACAACTAAATACAGCACACAAACTCATTCATCATCCAGAAAAATGCCCTGCACTACAAAACTTATTGCTACCCAACTGTCCAGCAGGGGACGTCAGTAACAGTAACAAATTCTTACTACTTATTATACACAAATAAGTCAAATAACGTTGCAGGAGATTCAATCTACTCCCAATGTGTTGCTAAAGTCTGGAATAGTATCCCCACGTAAATAAAACTCTCCAACAAACTCAGTAGTTTTAAACCACTCTTTAATCAACATCTTAACCAAACCTTGTCCTGTACATGCTCATCATAAGGTTAAAACTTGTTCAATGTACGATGCTCTCCAGATACTCTCCTTAAACATAATATTCTCAACCTCTTACTAAAATGACAAAACAATTTTGATACATAACTGCTGCCTGTACAATGCACTAAGCTGCATGTGTGTTCTCTCTTTAGCAACTTCTACCTCTGTAAAATCTTAGAATGTATAAATGTAACTTTTGTTTGTGCATAAGTGTAAAGAGAAAGGTAACTATTCTGTGTTTGACCGGAACTTATAATGCAATGTAAATAAATGGAACTTTTCTCCCTGGGCCTCTGCTGAAAATGGGTATTACCCAGTTGGACTTTCCCAGTAAACAAAGACAAGTAAATAAATAAATATTTCAGGGTGCTTCTTTGTTACTGCTCCTGTTTTCTGTTGAACTTAACTCATTAAGCTGCTTACTTAACAGATTACACTATGGCTAGCATTTGGCTCCCAGAAACAGACCTTACTTCTTATTTACTTTTTGTGGATGACTTAAAACTGCAAAGTTCATCAGATGACATTGAAAGCACAACTATAAATAATAAAACTTTCTCAGATGATAGAATAATGACATTTGGTCATGACAAGTGTACAAAAGCAACATTTAAAAAAGGAAAGCTGAAGCACCAAGAAAATATCAACCTGAGACAGGGATGGAATACAAAGGATTTTGAGAAGGAGGGACTGTATAAACATGTAGGAAAAGACAAAAGGTTGGCAATAATACTTGACCAAATTAGAGTAAAGCTCAGCAAGGATTTTTTCAGAAGACTAAAACTAACATTGAAAACTACCATGACATCTAGGAATGAAATTCAAGCTATAAAACAATTTGCTCTTTGCATTCTAATTGGCAGTTTTGAAGTGACTGACTGGCCCTAAAAAGTAGTGGACCAACTGGACAAGAGAACAAGAAAAATGCCTCATGTTTATCAAATGGCATACAGAAAAATCAGTGCATACCAAGATAATATGCAATACTGCATACCTATCTTCTAACCTCAATAGATCCTAACATACTGAACATTTTAAAACACAAGGAGAAGAAGTCTAAGATAACATCTTTGCATACTTTAGCAAAAGCATTTTGGTATCAAGCAGGAATGGAAATCAAACAAGAAATACACAAAAATAAGACAGCAATTGAATATGCCACAGAAATAAAGAAAGGATATAAGGAAAAGCATCAGACAAACAGAATTTTGGAAAATCCACAAATACAGTGGCAAGTACAAATATTTCCTGGAACAAGCTCCTGTTGACCACGATTTCACACAGGAATTGTTAAGGGAGTGAACTGAAACCAAAATATGAAAGGCTAGTATTGGCAGCCCAAGATACTGGGCTACTTACATCTTGGTTTACAAAGTCCATAGAACATGTGGGAGAAACAGACAAATACATCTTTTTCTGTTTTTTTTTTCCTGTAAAACAGAACTGGAAAACAGTCACACATCTTGTTGCTGGGTGTGACACACTCATGGTAGAGGGTCTGTATAATGAAAGGCACAATATTGTGGCAAGACGGTTGCATGAGGGATTGTGTAAACATTACAATATAGAAGTAGCTGAGAAACAATGGAAACAAACTACTAAACATTATGGAGAATAATGAAATATATATCACGTAGGATTACCCATTACCAACAGTTCAAAAAACAGATGCGAGAAGATCAGCTACAGTAGCCCACGAAAAGAAGACAAAAATAGCATTGATCACTGAAATAGGTATACTTGGTAATTACAGTGTCGTATGTACAGAGAGACACAAAGTCATAAAATACCAGGATTTGCAAGCAACAATGACAGCATTGTGGAATTTACAATCATACTTAAATATGCGGGTCTACTTTATTAACTCGAACGTTCAAAAGTTCGAATGCATAAAGATCAACACATATACATCGAACTCTTAAACGTTCAAAAGTTAATAAAGAAAAAAATACACCAAAAAAAAAGATGTAGGCAGGGGGGCAAGCCCCCCTGCACCCCCCACACCCCGCTACTTAAATATACCAACTCCGAGATCGCACTACATTGAAGTAAATGTAAATCTCCACCTACAGAGATTTCTGTTTACAGTTTTTGACGGCTTGCACTTTCAATGCATATGGTTTGATCCATATGTATTCACGGTTTTACGCTTTTGCGTAAATAAAGTAAACCCAAGTATGCTACCAATATATGTAACCTAGTATAAATTACAGAAGGAGACAATTCTGGGCACATTGCAGTGCTGAGAAAGAGCATTCTTGGCTAACATCAAAGATTGAAACAATACTGATTTCATGAACTCTAATCATACCCTAACTTACAAATGAGGTCCATTCCCGTTATGGTATTACAAACACAAAATACCTGTAAATTTTAACCCAGATTATACTGATAATATTCTGGATAATAAATTCAGCTAATTTTTCATTCCACCTATTATATCTTTGATCCTACCATAACAGCTCAGGCCAAACTTTCCATTATCAATACTGACCAAGTTTTAACCACACTCCGAAACAAAAAAATAAATAACACCTCTGTGGAGCCAGACAACATACCCATTTGCTTAATGTTAAGCTCATGGCATCCTCTAGTCAAACCTCTCCTAAACACCATCAATTAAAGACTCTCCATATGTGCCTGAAGAATGCAGAAATGCCATGGTTGTCTCCCTCTGTAAAAGAAGCCCCTCTCTACTGATCCAGGAAACTACAGGCCCATCAGTCTCACTAATCTAATCTATAAAGCCATAGAAATTACTGTAGAAGTAATCACTATAAGATCTGAAGACTGTTGATCCTTAGCAGCTTGTCTACATCAACAGTAGATCCAAGACTTCTTAAATCTTATTAGCTTCTTCATATACGTCAACAAAGGCCTAGATAAAGGGCTTCCTGTCCACACTATTTATCTAGAAAGACTTAGCCAAAGCATGTGATACAATTTCCTACTCTGACAAAAAGGTAAACTAAACTAATTAAAAATTAATCTCATTGTAGTTTGATGGATTGCTAACTGGCTATAACACGGAACACAATATAGACTGATAACTGGCTATGAAACAGATCACAACTGATCATGATAAATGGTACCCTTTCCAAAACGTACACTGTCCAAATGGCGTCCTTCAAGATTTTGTCCTTGTCGTCTATTTCTCTGAAGTAGAAGCAAAACCTAATGACCTTTGACTAATTGCATTTGCAGATAACTGCAAACTAGGAACTGTCCTAAACTTCTCTTCAGATCCACTAATATTCCAGCAAGCCCCTGATCACAATAAAACTAGCACTCTCAATTATAGTCCCAACCTAAATGCAATGAAATGTAGCATAGTCACCTTGCTTTGGTAAAAAAAAAAAAAAAAAAAAAAAAAACAGTACTCATCTGCAGTACCACAATAAAAGTGGTGCTCTAATTACAGTCTCAACCTAAATGCAAAGAAATACAGCAGAGTCACCTTGCTTTGGTAAAAAAAGCAGTACTCATCTACAGTACCACATAAATGGAATTCAGCTAAAGACTGGTACCATGATCCAGGATTAGAAATTTACATACACAGTGAGCTGTCCTAAAATCAGTATATCTCCAATGCTGTCAGAAAATTCTTTTATTTCTCTAATCACAACTGTCCTAGGTTCTAATTCAGATTCTACTCTGTTCTAATACTTCTTTAATTTGTCCTCATTTGCCCCATCATATAATAAAATGCTCCATTAGGCATGTATTCTTCTAAACAACTCTCCCAAATAAAAAAAAAAACATTTTTTTAAACAAAACAATCCAAGGTTTAAATAATTGTTCCTATTAAGATAAACACCCTATCCTTGCCTTATTGGCTTACAGCCTCATGTCTAGTGATTTGTGCCTTGTATTCTATGTTGTGTCAAACCCTGATTTCTCTTTTCCTTTTTAAAGAAAAGCTTCTCAGTTAAATACTCATTCTAAAGATCCTAGTTCTAGGGCAAAATATCAACAAGGGCTGATTGTTCACCAATAAATTTGTTATCCAGCATCTCCCTTGCCTATGGAACAAGGTTCCACTAAATATTATCCAACGTGAAACATTCAAACTTAAATTAGATGACTGAATTTGCTTTATTGGCCTGACCACACTTATTAAAGATGTAAGCAGTAAAAAGGCATTGGCAATCAGAAGCCATGTAGCTGAAACACTGGTATGTCCTTAAAAAGTAGAAAGTCACTGGCATTCAGAAGCCACCTTGTTTGCTCTTAAGGGATCATTTACATATATACCGTATTTCATAGTGAAGACACTAGCTTAGGTGGGTCTTTCTTGCAGATTTCTAAAGCAGTGACAGATTCTATTAAATAGGAAACATAAAACAGCCACCAACTTGCAGGCACAACATTTCCTGGACTTTATTAACACAAATGTCCTTGATACAGGACCTTCTTCTCGCCAATATGGGACAGTGCTCAAACCCCACCCTGATCATGTCCTCACTGGTGAGGCTGGATCACAAAGCTGTCTCACTCAAATGCAAATCAACTAGGAAACCCCAGAAAAACCCATTACAAACAGAAACAATTCTAAAGCAAACTACATCCTGTTAAGCAACAGTTTGTCAAAATGCAATGTTGCATCCTGCCCACAGTTTACAATAGCTTATGCAGAACTATTCCCAGAAAAACTGGCCAAACATGTAAATGGCTGCATACAGGCTGCTGTACCTAACAGAAGTAAGCTCAAAACAAACCCCAAAAACAAACCACACTGGTGGAATCCTAATCGTAATAGGGTATATATAACAAAAGGAAAAAAGTCATGGCCAAAGTCAGAAACAGCAACTCTCATAATGACAACAGCACTCTAAAAAAACTAAACAGGAAACTAAGAGGACTAATCAAATCCAACAAGGCAAATTACAAGGTCAAGATAGCTTCTCAGGCTAAAGACAACTACAAGGCCTTCTAGAGCTATGTCGGAAACCTTGAAGGTAACATGCAACAGTGTGCAGAACTGGTAGTAAATGGTACCACCTTCAATGAGCACAGTGACATAAGGAATCTGCTGGCCGACAAATTCAGCTCAGACTTTATCCCCACTCCCCCCTGCCACTCCTTTTGAAATCCCTACTAGCATAACCCTCCCCCAACTAACAGGAGGGAGACGGTCACAGCAGTGCTCACTATGGCTAAAAACACAGTCTTAGTGGGGCCCAACAACATTCCATGTTTCCTCCTAAATAGTCTGAAACATGACCTGTCAGGACCACTTGAATCACTTTTCAGCTACAGCCTCAAAATAAGCTACGTACCAAGCGAATGGGGGATGGCAACAGTTATCCCCCTTCAAAAGGGTGGACCATCAACTGATCCTGTAAATTACAGACCCATTATTCCGACCAATCTAATATGTGAAGCCATGGAGCAAATTATCATGAAAATGATCAACAAAGACATTGACAACCTAGAGGCACTGGACCCATCACAGTCTGGTTTTGTCAAAGGAAGGTCATGCCTACTTAACCTGACAGACTTCTTCTGAGATGGTAACCAAAATGGATGAAGGGAAAATGGTGCATATCACCTACCTAGACTTGGCTCAGATTTTCTGGACATAATCACTGAACTCGGCATAAAACCCTAGACATCTTGCTGGATTGTTAGCTGACTCACAGATGGGACCCAAGAAGTCAGGATTGGTGAGATCAACTCCACCAAGACACAAGTCACCTGTGGAGTACCACAGGGCTCAATGGTGGGCCCACTCCTGTTTGGCTTCTAATTCTCAGAGGTCAAGGCTAATATCAAAGGCCTCTAGCTCACCAAGTTCACTGTCAACTGCAAATTGGGAGCTATTATAAATTCTCTCCATGACATTAACATCCTGCAATAGGGTCTAACACAGATGCATGACTGGTACCAAAGCTACATATTAAAACTCAATGCAAAGAAGTACATTATAGTGCCTTTGTAGAAAATATCTATCCAGGCAAATTACTACATTGACAAATTACTCCATTGATAAGACAGCCTTAACAGTTGACCCGGTAGTTAGAGATCCTGGAACACATGTAGACAATAATTTGGCCTATGACTAACATGTAGCCAAAGTAGTAAGAAAATCATTCTATGTCACCTAACTTATAAGTTAGGGTATGGTATCCATGTCCAAAGAACTTATAGTACCAGTCTACTCATCCCTTATCAGACCCATCATTGAATACAATGCCCCCTTTGGCATGTACCTGACTAGACATATGCAACAGTTGGAATGCCCACAGAGGTTCCTCACTAAGATTATCCAAGGTATTAACACACTGCCCTATACAGATCTCCTTAAGACCATGTCTCTGTGCTCAGTCTCCTACAGGTTGTTGAGAGGCTTTCTGTGCTTGGCATATAAAGCACCCTTTGCTCCAGCCCTGATAGAGCTTTTGCATGCCCGCAAAACAAGCAGCAGCAGATACAGTAGATACAGGGACCTGAACTTTGCTTTTTGACACTGATATGTGACTCAAAGGATCCCCATGTACTGGAATAGGCTCCCCATCCATGTACAGCAAAATCCATCCTTAACCCTATTCAAACATAACCTTGACCACTGGATGGGAAATCAGAGATTTATCCCTGGGCTGGCCCCTATATCTCTTACAGACAAAGACTGACAGTAAACATTCCCTAACTAACATTGGATGGATAACCATAAATTCATCACCAGGCTGGCCCCAAAGTCTTTTTTAGACAGAAGCCGACAGTAAACATTCCCTAACTCACAACCCCCCCACATAACTTTTTATCACCCTTCTAACTAACATACCTCTCCTAACAAGCACACCCCTCCAAACACACACTCCCAGTTATGATACATGTTACCAAAGGATGCAATTAGTTTGGGTTGTGTGGTTAGGCTAGTACATAAATATGAATCTTTGAACCCATGAACTGTTGTCTCATTTGCCTTTACTCTGTGTGGCAATCAGATGATAGCAGATACCCCAGTATAAATGAAGATCTACTAAACCTTCCCTTAGAAAGAGATGAGAGAACTGTTTCCACACCCTTCAGTGAAATAAGTAAACAGTACTACAGATGTACATCTAAAAAGACAAGACAATGTACTTACTTCACTCCCAAAGGGAAGCAAGAGAAAGAAAGGAAATAAGGGAATAATTCTAAACCAATATAACTGTACAAAAACAAGAAAGCAAATTCCTCCCCTACACCAGCAGAGAGATGAAATACTAAAATCACACTGACAGCCAAATAATGAGGGATAAAGTACCTCAATAAAGGTAGATATTCAATATCCTATTACCTAAACACAGACAAAGGTAAATGCTGGTTCTATCAGACACTCAATAATGAGAAAGAGGATAAAACTGCACCAGTACACAAACACGAAGATGCAGCAGGTTACTCCTAAAATGCAGCTTCCACAACAAGGAGGACAGCAAGTAAAATTCATATTTTTAAATTCCACAATCCGCTCGCCTTCCACCCAGAGAGCTGATGGGGAAACAAAAACAATACTGATTCAAAGGACTCCAAAAATGAAATTCTGTTTTCATGAGATAGAATCGAATCCAAGAATTATACCCATGATTTTAAGTGTAATTTTCAAATTTTACCATCTGGTATTTACTGTGACTTTATAATTTTCTCGTGAAGAAAAAAAAAATATCTATCTATATATATATATATATATATATATATATATATATATATATACACACACACACACACACACACACACACACAATGTGAGAAAAATTAAAGCAGACTCACTCTACAGAACACTGAATAAAGTAAGCTGCCAGTATTGTAAACAGCGAATATGAAAAGAAATACTGGTTGTGGTGAATTGAGTGTTCCAGTCTAAAATGCCAAATTCCACAAAAAAATTTAATTTTTCCAATACTCAGACAGTCCAGATTTGGGATTTACCAGCACTTTTCTGGAAAAATGGAAAATTAGAGTCCCCAACAATACAGTACACAACCACAGACAGACAGGCAAACAATGAGATTACTAATTCCATCCAGTGGACAGTGGCCACCCAGTCTACAGAGCATGTGTGGATTTGTTCAAGGCCTTCAATTCTGTACCTCATGCTGGCATTGTACACAAGCTAAAAGAGCTAAAGGTAGACCCTTACATGGCAAGATGGATTACAAACTGGCTGAAGAACAGAAGTCAACTAAGGTGGAAGATGCCACTTCACAAAGTGAGAAAGTAATCAGTGGTGTACCACTGGGCTTAGCACTAGGGCCCCTCCATTTTGGCACATATGCTTCTGAACTCCTTACCACAAACAATGACCTATAGCTGCCCAGATCTGCCAAAGCCAGCAAGATGGGTGTCATCATCCTTTCCCCCACTGACACAGAAGTCCTTCAGCAACAACCAATCCTTATAAATTAATGTGCAAAGAAAGAACTCAAACTAAATGCAAAAAAGTGCAGGAATGCCACCTCTGGGAAATACCTCTTTTACAACTTGCAGCATAGCCAGTACCCCATTCTACATGGACATGGTAGTTAGGGATCTCGGCACTTGTATCAATAATTCCCTCACCTTTGAATATTTTTGGAACAGAGGAAATCTTTCTAAGTTGAGTTCAATGTTTTGAAATGGGAAGTGTTTTCCCCTTTTAAAGCTGAGGGGTATATCATGAGGCTCAAATTTAGAAAGGCACATATGGTCTTCAGAGTTAGTTGTCTTGAAGTTTCTTTGATCCCATGATCTTACGATTCTAAGAAAGGAGACTGGAGTAGCAGTAGCAATAGCACCACACCAGTATAGCTTAACACAGATACAGCACAGGATCACTTACATATCCTCAAAAAAAGACAGTCACAGATAGTAGTAGTACTAATCCAAGCCCTGTACAGGGCAGCACTACATTAAAACAGCTGAACACATGATAGACTATTACCACATCATTCAGCCAGACAACAAAGAAAACTCCAGAGACAGACTAGTTGACAATACTGAAGCAACAAAACTGCATGGAGCAATGGCATGATGGTAAAATCTAAAAGCTAGAAAAGTGATCACAACATCACTTCTGCATTCTATGGATGGCTAATTAGTACAAGTCTAGGGCAGGACTGCCATAATACAACTAAGCAAACAGGACAAAGTGCAGCTTCCACACACCTGTCGACTTGTCGACTTCTATTATGAGACAGAATGACAGCGGTGTTTTCAAATATAATAGAGCAGACACGAGAAGATAAAGCAGAAGACTACTTCATCATCATTGCAGAAAGAAGGCAGAGCACTGCATCAGCAGTCTGTAACCTTAAGAAAAATGGTACAGTTTTGCATCTACATTTAGTTACACAGCCATGGCAACTTATTACTTTCACAAGCCCAAAGATATACAGATGACAGCAGTTGCTCCAAACTATAAAGAGAAATAAGCCTGGCTCCATAGTGCAGTGGAATTGTGACCTAGGTTTGAATAGCTGCTTCAGCTAGAGGAGTGAAGAGGCAAGGCTTGTTCACCTCTCCCCGGAGGGGATAGCAACTGCACAGGAAGCACTAGAGAAGTACAATTCTCCCTGACAGAGACTGAGGAAACTGGTTCCTGTGCTTCGGGGAAGGGGACATAACAACTTGCTGGCAATGTCCCTTGTATATATGTGTGGGATGACAAGCATGACAGCCCATTGGACAGCTGGTGCTCGAACGACCCCAATGGCTGTCTGAACAATGGCTTCTCCGAGTCAGAGTCGACTCTTACCTTGGTGATGTGGAACAAATGGGTCAGTTTGCAAGGACAGGCCTGATGATCGAGAAACAGCAGGGGCAGAAAAAAAACTATACAAAGAAACACACGAGATGGTAAACATTGCACTCATGCAGTTAAAACAGAAGACGAAGCATTACTTCATCATTCATGCAAAGAGAGACAGAGAAACAGAGTGAAAGGGAGGGACAGACACTATATCCACATCTGAATGAGATCATGGGTACAAACTTTGACGCTGCAATCAATGTACTACTTCTATGGCCCTCCAGACAAAGATACTATCAAGACACACGAGTGAGAAACCATTAAATCCAATATGGAAATTGAAAATTGCTGCCAACTGAACTTTGCCTGTTGAAAGACTTTCTCCTTGATTAAAAAGAAGTGTCAAGAATTCAAGAATGCTATGAAATGGGCAGAAAAATGGTTCCACATGATTTTGAACTGATCAGTGTACAAATCTTTTCCATTTACAGTTTAAAGTTTCCTTGTAGATGGTTGAAGGGAAGATAACAAAATCTGGCAGACCGGTGACAAGCACATAGGTTGTCTGGCAATTACTGGAAATGGAGAAAACAAGCTGTCAGCTTGAGACTGGGGAGGTCTAGATGTGTCATGCCTGTCTGGTGAAAAAGCAGATCTGGAGATAGATACAGAATCCAGGGTTGATGAATTAAATGAGACTATAGGAAGGGGAAGCAAATCTGTCGAGGCCAATAAGGTGCACTGATGATGACTTTGCTCTTCAACCTGGCAACTCTCTGTAGGAACTTTGGGATCAAAGGAATTGGGGGATAAGCATAAAGCAGACCAGGGAGCCAATTGTAGAGAACAGCTTCCCTCAGTAATTTCCCCTATGTGGGGATTAGGGCAAAGTAGTCGCTGAACTTGCTGTTCAGGGGAGATGCGAAGAGATCGCAGCAAGGTTGGCCCCACTGTTGGAAAATAAATTCCGCCACATTCCCATTGAAGGACCACTTGTGAGGTAGTAGGATGTACTTGCTCAGTTTGTCTGCTAACACGTTGGACTTCCCTGGAATGTGCATTGCTATAAGAAAGTGGATGGAAGTGATTGCCCATTGCCAAACCCTGAGCGTTTCTCAACACAGGGGATAAGATCGGGTTCCTCCTTATATGCTGATGTACCAAACCACTGATGTTGTCTGTCTGAATCACAATCATTATTGAAAGGAGAGCATTCTGAAAAGCCTGCAATGCTAAAAGGACTGTTCTCAACTCTAGGACACTGGCATGCCAACTGGCCTCTTTGGGGGACCATGTGCCTTGGACTGTCTTTCCCAGGTAATGCCCCCCACACACAGCTGGGAATCATCCATGCTCACAATTGCCTTGGGCTGGGAGAAGATGAATAAACGGCCTTGCAGAACTTGTTCTGACTGAGATTCGTACCACAACAGGTAAAGGAAGATGAAGTATGTGAGGCCAGCATCCATTGAAGAATTCTCATATGAAATCTGGCTAAGGTTAGTAATGTTATTGCTGCCACCATTGATCCCAAAGCCTGAATGGCCAAGCAGGCTGAGATTCTGGTACTGCAAACTATTTTTTCACTTGTAATCTTATTGTCTGAGCTCTGGGGAGAGGAAATGAAGCTATAGTTGATTTTGTGTCAAGCAGTGCTACTATAAACTCTAAACTTTGACTAAGTTCTAGATGAGTATTTTTGTAGTTTATGGTTATTCCTAGTGGGGCACATATCTAGATCACTTTTTCTTTTGCCATAATGAGCTGATGCCTGGTCCGGGTAGAGATGAGCCAGTCCTCTAAGTATGGAAACACTTTATATCCCAGCAGTTTCAAGTGAACTGCTACTACCGCCATACATTTGGTAAACACCCTGGGGGCTGTGGTGAGACCAAAGGTCAGAATCCTGAACTGCTAGTGACCGGCTCCCAGCCAGAAGCATAAGAACCTTCTGGCTGGCCTTATCAGCTTTATATGATAGTATGCACCCTGCAAATCTAACGAGCACATCCAATTGTCCTTTTCCATAAATAGAAGAATGGACTGAATCGTGACTATCCAGAACTTGGTCTTTCAAAAGGATTTGGTTAAGATGGTGAGAGCTAGAACTGGTCTCCAGTCCCCTGTCTTCTTTGGCACTAAAAAGAACCTTGAGTAAGTTCCAGATTCTACCTGGTCTTGGGGGACTTCTTGGATGACTCTTTTTTTCTAGCAGCTTTTGAGTTTGAATTGCTGCTTGTTCCCTCTGACTGGGTGAAAGGTTGGGGAATTTTCTTGAATTGGGAAGACAAAGGGAAAATGTTATTATGTAACCTCTGGAAATGATTCTCTGCATCCAAGTAGCTGTTATTTCTAGCCAGGCTCTCTGATACAGGGATAAACAACCCCCAACTGCCTCCAGGGGGGGGGACAATCAGGCTTCCTTTCAGGAGCGCTGAAAAACCCATATTTATTTACTTAAATTTATTTTACGTTTGTTTACCAGGAAAGTCCAACTTGGAAAGAAGCGAATTTTCAGCAGAGGCCCGAGGAGAAATGCTCCAGATGCATGCCTTTGAAACACAGGAGGAAACTGGAGCACCCGGAGGAAATCCACATGAATGCAGGAAGAACACGCAGACTCTGCACAGAAGGCACTCCAGCCAAAAATCGAACTGGAGAACCTCTTACTGTGAGGCAACAAAGCTACTGCTGCATCACTGCACTGTCCAGTTCTCTGGACTACTGGTTCTGCAGGCCAGCTCTGCCATGAAGGCAGTGTCTATCGTTTGAGTTCCCTCTCTGACTCTGGGGGAACCTTCCTCCACATGTGTCCTGAACAGATTCTTGTGATTTTTTTTGAACCACATTTCACCACCACCTATATGGTTCCTTGAAAAGGACCTTTGAGGGGAGAAAAAACATATGTCTATGGCAGAAAGGGTCTTTCCATCCTTCTCACACCTGGACAATGTATCTTTAACCCTGGGGTCAAAAAGAGACGTGCAGTCAAAAGGAGCATTGATGAACGAAGACTTAAAGGGCTCTGTAAAATCACATAAGCGCATCTAGGCATGTCTCCTAATGGAACATCCTGAACCACTACTCTTAAGGTTCTTTCTGCTACATTAGAAATTAGCCTCATGGAAGAATTGGATATTGTTTGCTGAGTAGCCAACTGAGAGGTGACCTATGCTTTCACCCCTTCATAAATCGATCCTAAGTGGGTGTCTGATAGCGCCTTAATCAGGTTCCTCTGTAGTCTTGTGAAATGTGCCAAACAGTTCAGTGACCTCAAGGTGAAGGTCACTGAAGCATAAACATACTTACCAAATTTGTCCATCATTCAGGACTCCTTATTGGGAGATGAACAGAGCAACTTTCTTCCAAGAGTTCCTTCTTAGTGGCTGCTGCCATAACCATGGCATCAAAAGGCACACCCTTGGACCAAAACTGTTTATCCTCTATTGCTGTCATTATTTTATCAGGCTTCCTGGGAATTGGCTTCGTAACCATAACATCTGGATCTTTCCATACCTGCTGAGAGATCAAGTTAATGAGCTTGTTGGTGGGTGGGGTCACCCAGGAGGTAGATGGGTTGGAACTGAATGCCTCCAGGAGTTAGAGATTCCTCCAAAGAAGGGTTTGCTTGGCTTCCAGTCACCTCTGCATTTCAGGATTTCTAGGATGTCTCCAAATGAGGCATCATCAAGAGGTGACTGTGGGGACCTTTCGCCCTCATCAAAACCTGTATCTTCAGTGACAGATTCAGGGGAATCTAAATGCTTCTTCTTGCATGTTTTCTTCTTAGGGACCTCCTTAGTGTGGTACTCTGGGGAGGTGCCAGAAGAAGTGGGGATACCCTGATGGGAAGCCTGGGGTTTTGGTACTGGTTGTCCCTGTAGAGAGGAGAGTTGAGAATCTAGATGCAGATACAGTATGGATATAGACAGAGAACCTGAGTGGGTAGGCACCATCTGAGTCAGGGGTGCAGACAGGGCTCTCTCCATGACTGCAAAGGTGGACCACCTGGTGAAGGAAAGGACCCCGGATCCGCGAAGTCAAGTCTCTGATCAATGTCCCACCCTGCCCTATGGACAATCCTTCTGATGCTGAAGTTGGAGCTGAACTAACCATTGCTAAGGCTCCGAGGTGTAGAGGTGGCTCCAAAACCCTCGGAGTTGACTGAAGCACCTCAGACCTGACAAGGTAGAATCAGGTATGAGAGCTTTCCGGATCCAACTGAACCAAACAGCTCAGAGCAAGCCTCAGATCTGAGGATAAAAGGACACTCGTATCCTAAGCTGATCGACCAAGATTACTCAGATCTAAGGGCTTTGAGGCATTGAAAGGAGTCAGAGGAGGAATTGGCAATGGTGGACTAGTGGATGTACAGATCTCCTGACCCAACGGGGTAGGAGCCAAAAGGATAACTGACTGGCTCTGCGCTGAGAGAATTTTTCTCACTAACCTCTCCATACCCTCTTTTGTAAAGTTTCTGGAAGAGCGAGTGGAGAGCCCTGAAGGACATCTTGGCCTCTCTAAGAAAGGGGAAGGAACCCTGAAGGGAACTGGGTTCACTGAGGGAGAGTATCCTGTTTTTGGTAAAATTACCATATCAGCAGGTCTTTCTGTCTGATCTGGGGAGGTCTGATCCAAGGTATATTTAAATTTTGAGCTTTCTGCATCCAAAGAGGTAGTCAGATCTGAAGACTGTTTCTTCATATTCCTCGGATCCAAGGATGAAGTCAGATCCAAAGATTTTGCTATTTTGTTTTTTGGATCTGAGGGAACTGATGGATCTGAAAAAGATCAGACTTCTCCAAAGCCTTAGAAGAAGCAGTTGAGGTGCTTGGAGAAGTGGAAGAGACTTTCTTTGATTTTTCTATTGTAGCTTCAGATAAGGCCTCACTAAAGGAATACAGAAATTAGCCCTTCAATATTAATTTGTTCTTGCATTCAACCAAGGCCCTTGGGCAGAACACATGACAAATGGAACAGTTTTCTTGGAGATGGAGGGGTCCAATACAGAACACACAAAGTGTGTGAGCATCAGAAAAAGGAATTTCCGACCACATTTACTACATTTCTTAAAGCCTGCCGGGCTTTTCTCTTTTTCAGACACCTTAACATCAAAATTCTAATGGGTTCCACTAACAACTAGTAGGATAACAACAACAACAACAAACACACTTCAAAAACTGGAAGACTGTAACTTTACATTTGTAAAGTCTAAATTAAATTTTAACCTCTTAACTTTAAACTGTCAACAAACTCAAAGCGGATAACTTTCTACTTCAGAACACTAAAGTCAAAAACCTCAGAAAGGACTATAAAGGTTTTCTTCTTTTTTTTTAAGTGAAAAGGGAAAGAAGAAAAGAGAAAATTACCTAAAAAGATAGCTAACAGCTACGATGAGCATAGGAAACAAGAAAAAGGGAAAGGGAGGAAAAATACTTTCAATAGTGTCCTACAGTGTACACTAGTACTAGGTGACAGAAAAAGACAATTGGAAAATAAGAAACAAGAAAATTAGTATAAAAAATGCACTTAACTAACTTTAGAGAGTCTAACAACCTCGTCTTTTGCTGGAGATGGCAAACAATATCTCAGGTAATTGGAGTGAGAGAATTTTGCGTAAGGGAGAAGCTTGAGAGTTCTATGTTGTCACTAGCCTTTGCAACGGCCGAGTTGGATCTGATGGTTTGGGTGCGAACGCATCAGTTGAAGACAAAATGAAAATTGACAACATCAGATCTAAGGATTGTTTTGAGCTGGGCCATAGGATCTGAAGTGCCTAGACATAGTAAGGCCTTATTAAGTTTAATTCTGTTGACTGCCAAAAAAAAGCAATTACTAGAAAATGGAAATCAAACTGTATACCAACTGTAAATGAAGTCCTGAATATTGTTAAGGAGATAAAGGAACTGGAAGTGGGATCTTTAAAAAAGGGAAAATGTAAACTACATAGAAATAAATGGAAGTTGTCAGAACAACAATGAATAATAATATTCTGAAGGAGGAAAACAGGTTTAAGATAAGGCTGAAATTGATGAACTTGTGTAATGTTGGATTGAACGACAACTGTATAAAGAAAGACAAGACATATGTAATGTATAATGTATGCAAATAAACACAAGTGTTAACATGGTTTGTTTTCTTTTCTATTACTGTACATTTTCCATGTCTTAAATGATAATTTAATAAAGGTGTTTAAAAAAAGGTTAGTGCTCAAAGATACCTTGTTAACTGTCAACAACACATACTCAAATGCAAAATACTTGGAAAATTAAGAGAGTTACCCAAACATAATAATTGCAATTTGATAATCAAATTTCTCTTCTACTGCACAATTAGATATGTGTATTTATAATTAAATAACAACATAAATTAAAACTGAGTTCTAAAGTACACTCTGATAACTTCAAAGTTTCACCAGGCCTAACTCAGAAGGCTAACATTTAGAGTGGATCAAAAATAAATAAAATTAACAATCATAAGTGCCTTAACACTGATTAGCAAAACTATCTTAACATGATAACTCAAGAACTCTTATCCAACAAAAACAGCCAAAGGATATAGCAGATCAGACAAAATATGGGATGTCATTAGAATTAGTAACAGACTCATGGAGATCAGACTCTCGTGTAAGGATAGTATATTCACAATCTCAACCTATGCTGCACAGCAGGGTTGTGATAGTGAGGAATAAAGTGCACTCAGGCAGCAGTTGCAGGACCCACTTGATAAAGCAGGACAACATGACCCGGCGTTGATAATGAAACACACATTGGGACAGAATGAACAGGATATCAAGATTGCATGGGTCTACATGGGAAGGGCAAGAGGAAGAAAGAAGGAAAGGTCATTCTCAACTTCTGTCTGGCAAGTTACTTCTTGGTGGCCAAAACATGGTTCAGCATAAGAGACATCTGACAGAAAACTCTGTAGGATTTTTTTTAAATCTACTAACTCATTACACTCCTAAAAAACATGTTCCCAATTACCTCTTTCTTCCCTTTCACACCTCCAACATATGTTATCTACTTGAGAAAAAAAATTCTTTGAAATGTGCTTGGGCTATAAAAAACTATGCAAACACTTCCAAGTTAAAAGTCCTAAACTTTCTGGATTTTGTTGCATGCTTGGGAGCAGAATCTTCCCAGCTAGATCACACAAGCGTGGCCAGCATGCAACTCAGATATACTTTCTCCTAATAAGGAAAGGGTACCGGGATAAAATCAGTAATTGCAAATTTAACACAGTGAAACAGGCTGCCCACAACATAAACCACAGGTTGCTACAACCAGCTGGAAGTCAGAGATGGAAGGCTACAAGTCAACAGAGTCTACGGTGGAGCCCCGGAAGTTAACTGGAGAGAAAGTGCAGTTCAAGGAATTACCCAGGTCTCTAACACCTCAGGAAGAAGAGGAAAAATAGGTGGATCCGAAGAAGAATGCCAGCATTTCAAAAAGCATGTGTGATGAGTATAGAATACATATGCAAAAAAAGGAAGGCTGTTGGTGGAATGCAGAAGTTCAAAATATCATCGAAAGAAAGGAGCACAGTAAAAGAGGGGAGACAGAAAAGATAGATCAAGCTATGAAGAAATTCTGGTTCACTAAAAAGAGGCTAAGAGAGAAATTGCTTTAGAAAAATGATTCAGTAGATGGCACAAAGAAATTCTATCAGGTTGCAAGGCAAAGACAGAAAGGTTAAGAAGATACTCATCAGACACCCATCATAAGGGAAGACAGGAAGAAAATGCTCAACAGTCCACAGGGTAGCAAAGGTAGATGGAAAGAGTACTATCAGCAGTTTCTGAATGCATAAAACCCGATAGAAGCTCCACTGTCCTAGACACAGTCACTGATGAAAGAAGAGGAGCCCACCCTAGCAGAAATAAGACAAGAACTAAGGAAAATGAAGTCAGGAAAAACAGTGGGCTCAGGTGAGGTTCCAACAGATATGATCAAGATGGTGGGTGAGTTTGGACTTCCAAGATAGCTGATCATTGAGTACCAGCTTTTTTCTAGCTTTCCCAGTGTAAAAACAGAAACTCAGCAGAGAAGGCCAGCAGACTTGTGTTTATGGGTAAATTTCAGTACCTGGCTAGTACGTGCACTGCCTGCATGCCAGGAATAAAGAAATACATGGACAAAAATCAGCTACAAAAAGTGAGGAAGAAACACTGATTGGGGAAAGTTCTGCAGCTGTTCAGCAAATAGCAATGCAACCTTCAGACACGACTGCCAGTAACCTACAGGAATATATAAGACAACTGCATAGAGACCTGGTTAAAATAAATAAAACGCTGATGGAGTATATCAACACAAACAAAAGGCTGGAAAAATAGAAAGAGCTTTAAACAGATATTCAGATGAGATGATAAAGCTGCAAAAATCAGAGGCTGAAATAAAGAAAAGCCTGGCTGAATATGAGACTGCACAGGAAAGGTTAACTCAAGTCTGTGAGTATGGCTTTCAGTTTGGGACTTTTGTTCCTATTAGGAGGGTAAAACTTCAATATTTAAACATGTACACAGTTTTGTGTGTTAGTATTAAGCTAATAAGTTTTAGAGGGTACTGGGGGTTTGCTTGTTTTTCTATTTGAGAGCTTTCAATAAAACAAATGGTTTTATAAGCTGTGACATAGGCTCAAATGTATATGACAAGAAACAACTGTATAAAAGTTCAACAAGTCAAACAGTGTATGCATGTAACACAAAAGCTGGAACTAGACATTTAACAAAAAAAAAATATTATACATAAAAGCTGTGAATAACAACTTTTTAATACAATGACACTTTCTTTAATGTCTTTAAATGTAAATGGTTTCACAGATAAATACAAACAAGAAAGAGTAGTGAACTATATTAAAGAAATGTAGAGTGTAAATAGCTATCTTACAGGAGACACAGTCAGAAAGAACTGAACATGTGAATTTGATAAAGAAAGATGTTCAGGATGGTTATTCAGTGGAATACCTGGGACAAAGGAAAAGAGGAGTACTTATATTAATTGCAAGATGAGCTCCTATAGCGATAGAAGAAGATAAAAAAGATAATAATGGCAGACTTGTAGTGCAAAGGGGCTTCTGGCAACGAAGACAAAGAGGCCCTGAATTGAAAATGACTGGTTCCCAGCTGAAGCGGAGTGAATCTTCTGAGTTCAGCGCCTTTGCGATTTAGTATCGCCGCGTCCTGAAGGTCTATAGAGCACATCAGTTTCCTCTTCCCAACAGGGAGAAATGGAATTCTCGCAGCGCGGACTATCCGAAATCTTGTTTTCTTTGACCGACTTGTTCAAAAAACTGATCCAAAAAATTCCCCCTTTCCCCCCTGTTTCAAAAGAACTAAAATTCGGATTGAGTAGATTCATATCCTAGTTGGCTGGCTGGCTCTGGGCTGAATAGTTTCTTGAGCAAAGCAGTTTTGAAATTTCCCTTATATGGAACATCTGGAAGGGATTTGGAAGCGGGATTTTTGATTGATTGATTGATAAGAAAGGGAAAGAAAGGGAATAGAATATTTGAAATGATGGATCAAAATCAAGTGTCTGTCTTTGGTGTGTCAGGGTACAGTGACGTTCTGGCCTTTTGGCCAAGGCCTAGAGGGAGTGGAAACACCACTCCGGTGGAAAGAAAGGAGAGCCAGCGCCGGCCTCGCGACAGGTCAGGGGGTTTCTTTCACTTGTGAGCCAAAAGGGATGATCCATGTTTAAGGTTTGGTGAAAGACGTCTGAAAGGTTCCGCGGGGAACAGATAGGGAGATCCAGGAGTGCCTACGCATATTACGGACAATCCTGCGCGTTTCGAGTGGGTGTGCTTCCTCCGAAGACCCGGCCTTGGAGGCTTCCCTGTTGAGACAGACAGGGAATCTCAGGCTTCAACAAGCAAGCCTCTCAAAATGAGCTTTTCTTTTCTGCAGGACTCCTGGGGCCATGGCCATGGCAGACAGACAGCACAGAGTGCAGGTGCAAAACAAACCCACACAAGAAGTGTGAAGAAGTGTCAGAGACATTTTCTGACAGCACGCGATCACACTTCTGAACTGAGACCTTGTTTCCATAGCCTTAACTGGTGAACACAAACACACACTCAAACACACCAGTTATACCCTTGTCAGAAAAAAATTACTTTAGTAAAAATACTAAAATAAAGTACAACAATAAAACATAAAACAACGCTTAACTACACAACAACTCCCTAGGGAAGGAAGGCCCAAGGCCCAGGGAAGAACTAAAAAGTTCTTTCAAAGAAAGAGGGGGAAATATTAGTTCGGGATAGCAATGAACTACACTAATAACTAAATAATTATTAAACTAAAGGGGAAACAGAGTGACTTTAAATAGAAAAGCAAACTCACTCACCAGGAACCTAGAACAACCAACCTCGAAGCTGTGAAGCGCAAACGAGATCTGAGGCAATCCCTCTCTAGCATTGTGGAAAGGAGCCTCGGCCTCGGTGGAACCAACTCGAGGCTTTTAGAGTGAGTCGATCGAGCCGAGGGAACGTTCAACCCATCCAGCAAGAGATAGACAACTTAACATGAAGGATTAAACTGGCATGTATTTACATTCCACTTAAAACTGCTATAATGCAGCTTAAGAAAATTCTAGGAGAAATAGTCAGTTTTCAGCAAGGAATATTACTTATAGGTGGGGAATGGAATTTGATCTGCAGCAGTGAAGATGTTGCTGGGGTGCCCAGATGGGAAAATATAACAAAGGAGGGTAGATTTTTGAAGACATTTATGAAAATATTTGGCATGGAAGATGTGAATTCAGTAATGGGAGTTCGGAGTGCATTTACATATTATTCCCTAAGATATAAAAACTGGGCTAGGCTAGACAGAATTTACATTTCACAGAAACTTGCATTTAATTGAAGTTCCTGACATCCATCCAATAAATATTTCTGATCATGCACCAATTAAAGCTAAAATAAAAACAGCCTAATGAAATAAAAATGAGATATTGCCGTTTTCCCACCTATCTCTTGAAAAGAGAGGAATTTAAAGAATGGATAGTGGAGATTATTCTCAAGCTGTTACAGAGGATAGAAACATCTGAAAATACAGCTAGGGAGTGGGATAAAATTAAGGTGGAGTTTAAAAATGAGGTGGAAATAAAAGAAACGGAGCTATGTTTAAGAAGTAACAAGAATTATTTAGCAGGAGTGACAAATGTTAAAATATTGCAGAAATGGAGGAAATCTCACAGAACAAAAAGAGGATCAATTGCAGTATTCTAGGCAGAAAATAAGGGATTACCTAGATAATATGCACAAGCTTAGAAGACTGGTGTTAAGCAACTGTTTTTTGATAATAAAAACAAAACCCAAATCTTTTAGCACAACGACTCAGGCAACAAAGTAGAAAGGGCTGTCAACAAACTTAGGGAGCCTATAACAAAGAAGGCAACAAAAGATCCTGTAGAGGTATTATAAATATTTTGGAAATTCTGTGAGAGTCTCTATAAAGCAGATAAATATGAAAATCAAGAAAAGATGCACATGGAAATGTTTATGGAAACATTAAATATGCCAAGGTTAGAAGAAGATGAGGCTCAATTGCTAACAGTTAGGATAGTAGGAGATGATATAAAAATTGTGATGTATAATCAATCTACAAGAAAGTCACCAGGAATAGATGGCATTCCTGTGAAAGTTTGGAAGCTAGGAGGAAAAAAAACTAAATAAAGATCTGGAAGGTTTTGTTTTAACAGTATCTTAACAGGAGGAGAAGTACCTCTGTCCTGGAAGAAAGCAGTGGTAGTTGTAATACCTAAAGAGGGCATGGATCCATCAGATCCAGCTTCATACAGAGGCCCATTTCAATACTAAGCCATGATTATAAAATGTTCATGTCCAGAATGGGTAAAAGAATGCCAAAAGTAATGCCAAAACTGCTTGATATGGATCACTGTAGTTTTGTGGAGGGGAGGCAAACATCTGATGACATTAACAGAACATTATAATCCAGAGGGAAGCAGAATGTAATCAAATACCATTGTTGTTGGTGAGTCTTGATGCAGAGAAAGCATTTGACAGAGTAAACTGGGACTTCATGAGCAGGGTAATGGAAGCATTTGCATTTCCTGAAAAAAAATGATATGGTTGATTAGGAGAATATGAGAGATCAGAGGCAAAAATTAAAGTGGGTGGGGTCCTCTCTGATAATTTCTGCTTGAGCAGAGAAACCAGGTAGGGATGTCCTCTTTCCTTTATTATTTGCATTATATTTAGAACCACTGGCGCAGAAAATAAGAAGTTATGTACTCACCATAACGTTCCATGTGAGTTTTTCATCTCGCCTTCGTTCTTGACTGATGGGTTCGCAGACGATCCCTCTGCTCCGATACGGCCATATGCAAAGCTTGAGGTCTTCCAGTAGCTCGAAGCCAAGCCCCCCATCCCATGATGCACTGTGAATTACCTCAGATCTTGTTTGCTGCGTATACTAAAAGTATATATATATATATATATATATATATATATATATATATATATATACATATAGTTACTCCCCAAAAGAAGGTAAGAAGACATTGAGCACCCAGGATGAAGAAACATCTAGGTCAACTATATCAGCCAGGAGGTGGAAGGAGGGGAGGGACATAAGAATGAAGGCGAAATGAACAACTCACATGGAATGTTATGGTGAGTACATAACTTCTTAATGTGAAGTTGTTCAATCTCGCCGTTCATTCTTGACTGATGGGTAGCATACCTAGCAACATCAATCTTGGGTGGCTCATGGGAATACATTCTTCAGGACCGTATACCCAAATGAAGCCCTGTCCCTGGAGGCCTTATCAACTTTGTAATGAGTGATAAATGTATGAGGTTTTGACCAAGTGGCTGCTGCACAAATGTTATCAAGGGGCAGTTTGGCTTGGAACGCAGAGGATGTAGAAACTGCTCTTGTTGAGTGAACTTTAAATCTTGTGTTGCAAAGGCATATTTGCAGCTGAATAGACAAAGGTGATACAATCAGATAACCATTTAGACAGAGTTGTTTTAGCCACTGGTCTACCTTTCCTGGATTCAGAGAATGAAACAAAGAGCTGGTCTGATTTCCTGATATCTTTTGTTCTATCCAAATAAAATCTGAGCTGTCTGTGAAAATCAAGTTTGTGCAGCATATATTCCAACTTGTTGGAATGATTAGGGAAGAAAACTGGTAACTCAATAACTTGGTTGATATTGGTTTCTGAACACACGTTGGGCAAAAAGGAGGGATTTGTCCTAAGTGATACTCTGTCAGCATGAAAAATCAAATAAGGAGGGCTGACAGATAAAGCCCGAAGCTCTGACACTCTGCGGGCAGAAGTAATAGCTACCAGAAAAATGGTTTTCCATAACAAATATTTGAGGTCACGAGATGATGCTGGTTCAAATGGGGGGAGGATTATACGTGACAGCATAAAATTTAGATTCCATGGAGAGTAGGGTGTTTTCACAGGTGGTCTCATATGAAATGTCCCCTTGAGAAAGGCCTTGAATAACTTGTGGGACACAATATTTAACACATCAATCCCAAGATAAAAATTAGATACAGCAGCCAACTGGACCCAAACTGTTGCTGCTGCCACTCCTTTGTTAAAAATCATGGTCAAGAATTCTCTTATGGATGTCAAGGAGGCTTGGTAAGGATCAATATTATGCTTAGAGGCCCATATGGAAAAATCTCTTCCACTTACTAAGATATAATCTTCTAGTGGACGGCTTATGAGAAGACAAAAGGATCTGTTTTGTCTCATTGGAAAAGTTATGAAGCCTGTCTATGAGGGAAACTGGAGTAGCCAAGCTGTCAGCTTCAATGACTGCAGAGAGGGATGAAGGCCCCCCGACGGATGCGTCAGAAGGTCTGGAACTGGTTCCAGAATCCAGGGATCCCCCAAGAGATGATGTTGAAGGAATGGGAACCAAATCTGCCGAGGCCAATGAGGGGCTATAAGGGTGATGGTCCTTCCCAGGGATATTGCTTTCTGTAGAACCTTGGGCATCAATGGGATTGGTGGAAATGAATAGAGGAGACCCGGGGGGCCAATCGTATACGAGTGCGTCCCTCGGGGTTTCTCCCAGAGGGGGAATCAGGGCAAAGTAGCTTCTGCATTTTGTGTTGATGTGACTGGCAAAAAAGGTCACAGCAAGGCTGGCCCCATTTGCGGAAAATCCTGTCTGCAATCTCTATCTTCAGGGACCACTCGTGTGGCAGCAAGATTGCCCTGCTCAGTTTGTCTGCTATCATGTTGGATCTCCCTGGGATGTACGTTGCCAACAGAAAGTGCTGGGAGGAAACAGCCCACTGCCAAACTCTGAGGGCTTCTCGGCAAAGGGGGTAAGATCTGGTTCCTCATTGCTTGTTCAAGTACCAGACCACTGACATATTGTCTGTCTGAATCGCAATCGTTGATACAGGAAGAGAGTCCTGGAAGTACTGCAACACCAAAAGTACTGCTCTCATCTCCAGAGCATTGATACGCAAGTATGACTCCTGATCGGTCCATGTGCCTTGGGCAGTCTTTCCCTGAAAATGCCCCCCCCCCGCCACCCTATCAGGGAAGCGTTCTTGGTCACAATGGCTACTGGAGGTGCCAAGAACAAAGGGGCATCCTATGGTGACATGAAGAGATGTCAACCACTACTGGAGATCTTTCCTGCAAGAGCTCGTAATCAATATCGTGTGGTCCATGGGTAGTTCCTGGTAAGACAATTGAGTGAAAAACAGCCATTAAAGGATCCACATATGCAATCTTGCTAATGGTATGACTAGGATTGCTGCAGCCATCATACCTAATACTTTCAGAACTTCTTCAGCTGGTGCTCTGTCTTTCAATACTAATGTGCTGACATGCTGGTACAGAAGAAAGACTCTTTCAATTGGTAGCCTTAGAGTGGTGGTTGAGGTGTCTAGCTCTGCCCTGATAAAAATGATATGCTGCGATGGCGACAAGGCAGACTTTTCTGAATTGACTGTAATACCTAGATGATTGCAGAGTGACAGAGTGTACTCGCTTGCCTGAATAAGTTGATGCCTGGTGGTGGCAGTAAGGAGCCAATCGTCTAGGTATGGAAACACCTGGAATCCTAGATGCCTCAGGTGAGCCATGACCACTGCCATGCATTTGGTGAACACTCTGGGGGCTGTAGTGAGACCAAAGGGCAGGGCTCAAAACTGAAAATGACTGGCTCCTAGCCGGAAATGCAGGTGATCTCTGGATGGCCTGGCCATCTTTATGTGGTAGTACACATCCTTGAGATCTATCGAGCACATCCAATTGTCTTTCCCTAAGAAGGGAAGTATAGACTGAATCGTGACCATCCAGAACTTCTCTTTCTTTACATATCAGTTGAGTCTGCTGAGGTCCAAAATCGGTCTCCAGTCCCCTGTCTTCTTTGGAACCAAAAAGAATCTTGAGTAAGTTCCGAATCCTGTTTGGTCTGCTGGAACTGGCTGGATGACTCTTTTTTGTAGAAACCTTCGGACCTCTATACTTTCTTGTTCCCTGTAACTGGGTGGAACGTCCGGGATTCTCCTTATGAACAGGTGTTGTGTGGCAAATGGCATGAAGTACCCTCTGGAAATGATACTTTGTACCCAGCTGTTGTTTGTTATTCCTAGCCAGGCAGCTGGGTACAAAGATAAGTGACTCCTGACTGCCTCCAGAGCAGGACAGTCGGGCCTCCTTTCAGGAGTGCTGGTAGGGTTGCCCAGAGAAGTGATCTCTGTCACCCTGATGCTGCAGATCTCCTCTGCTGCGAGGGCGGCGTCTTCCACTATTAACCCCTCCTCTGGCCCTGGAGGGAGGTTCACCACTTGTGTCCTGAAAGGCTCCTTGGGCTTTCCGGAACCACATTTTCCCTCCCCTTTGACCTTTGGGATAAGGTCGTGTAGGGGTGGAAAAACGGACTCCGACAGCAGACAAGAGTCTTTCCTCCTGTTCACACCTGGTCAAAGTTTCCTTCACTCTAGGCCCAAAAATGGATGAGCCATCAAATGGGGTGTTAACGAAGGATGACTTGAAGGGCTCCGCGAAGGAACACAAGCACATCCAGGAATGTCTTTTAAGAGCGATTCCTGTACCCACTACCCTAATCGTTCCATAAGCTGCATTGGGTATGAGACGCATGGACGAGTTTACAATAAAATTTTGGGTAGAAAGCTGGGCAGCCACTTTGTCAGAGGCACCTGCAGCTACTGAACCCTGAAGGGTATCTCCCAACTCCTTAAGGAGATCTCTTTGCAACCTAGTAAAATGGGTTAAGTAGTTCAGTGAACGAAGAGCAAAAGTCGCCGAACTGAACATGCATTTCCCATATCTATCCATGATCCTAGACTCTCTATTAGGAGGATGGATAGACGAGGAAGCCTCAGACATTTTCTATTTGGTGGTCACCACCAACACCATGGCATCAACTGGGACTTCTTTGGTTAAGACGGTTTTGTCTGGAGGGGCTGACATAAACTTGTTAGGCCTCCTGGGGACAGGCTCCATGAACTCCGGTGACTCCCATGCCTTTCGTGAAACCAACTGCATGAGCTCATCGAAGGGCGGAGACACCCAAGAGGTGGAGGGTTGAGACCCGAAAGCCTTCAGGAGAACTGACTTATCCTCAGTAGGGTTTTTGGACTGCCAATCACCCCACTGCCTAAGGATCTCAAGTATGTCAGCAAAGGAGATATCCTCAGAGGGGGGACGGTGGGGACCATACTGACTCATCCACGTCAGTATCAGATGATAAAGACTCCTGTGGGGAGTCCAAGTGTCTCCTTTTGCACAATCTCTTCCTAGGAACCTCCTCAATGGGAGCTTCTGGAGAGGTCTCAGAAGAGCAGGGAGCACCCTGTGGGGCTTCCGGAGGCTCTGGGTCTCTACGCTTAGCCTAGAGGATGGAAGCAGAAGCAGACACAGGTGCTTTAGGTGATGAGGAAGCAATGCCTGAAATCGAGGATGTCTTGGGTGACAGAGCTCTCCTCATGGCATCGAAGGCACCACGGCTCCAATGGGAAGAGATTGATGGATCCAAGGGAACCATCAAACCCTCCCGCATCGAGACAGTGGGCTCCGAGCCGGAGGTAGAAGCCGAGCTCATCCGAGTTGAAGCCCCGAGAGGGAGAGTCGGCACCAACATGTCGGTTCGACTATCCTCTCCTGATCTGACTGGAGAATGTCGGCTTCTAGACTCTCCGGTCGGCACCGTGGATGTCAGAGTGGATGAAGCCGAGGACACTGGAGCAGGCCTCGACTCCAATGGCTCCACAATCAACAGGTCTGATTCTTCTGGCTCCGAAGGGCCGACATGGCTCAGAGGAGGAGTAGTCAAAGCAGGAGTAGTGGTCTTCGGCTCCGAAGCTGCTTGGGTCAGAGCCAACAGCAATTTAGCAAGGCCTGGTGCCTGTAGGAGCTTCTGCCCCAATCAATCCATATCCAAATCTGAAAGGCTGACAGACGACCTAGATGAATGCACCGATGGTGCCGAATGAAGTAAAGGTGACTTAGGCACTTCGGATACCAGCTCCAAGGCTGTAGGCCAGCTCCTAAAAGAGAAGACAGTCGGCTCCGAAACCTGTGGAGTCAATGTCTCACCAGATTTTTTTGATTTTGATTTTTTTGAGTCCTTAGATTCAGTAGATGATTTTGAGGACTTAGAGGATTTGTTGGCAACATCCTGGTAACTCAATGCCTCTTGAAAGGGGTGTTTTAGCAAATCCCTAGCCATCAATTTCCTTTTCCCCTCTGAAAGAACCCTAGAAGAAAAGGAATGGCAGATAGCACAAGATTCTTGCAGGTGGACAGCCCCTAAACAATATACACATGTAACATGCCCATCAGTGACTGACATTTTCTGGTTACAGTCCGGACATTTTTTAAACCCAGATTTGGGATGCTTGTCCTTATCATCTGCCATAATAACACTCTACACTCACACGTATCCAAAAACACTGAGAAGGAAGCAACAATAGGCTCCAAATACACACACACACACACACACACACACACACACACACACACACACACACACACACACACACACACACACACACACAGCCTAATATAAAAGTATTGAAAAACTCTATGCTATAACTACTGTAGAATAAAGCACACTCAAACTAATTAAGCCGAAAACGAGGCCAAATATCTAAAGAGTAAATACAATAAGCGAAAATATCACACCAAAAACTCTTATACTATAATACTAAGTGTTATAGGACATGTAAGACACACTCAATTCAACTAGGCCAAAAACAACGAGGCCAACTATCTAAAGTCTAAATATAGCAGGAATATGATATCACATGGGAAGGGGATAGCTATAAGAGCTAACTATCTAACTAGTTATGGAAAATACTAGAAAAGCTATATCTGAAAGCTAGTAAAATAGAAAAAATGTTAAAGTTACTGGCCCGAGCATACACTGGAAACTCCGATCAGATGCCGCGACAAACTAGACCGGAGGTAATTCACAGTGCATCATGGGATAGAGGGCTTGGCTTTGAGCTACTGGAAGACCTCGAGCTTTGCATATGGCCGTATCCAAGCCGAAGGATCGGCTCTGAACTGATCATTCAAGAATGAACGGCAAGATTGAACTTCACATTAAGGGACTCAGAAATTCAAGGATATAATTGGTATGGTAGTCAAGAAAAGCTGGCTTTATTTGCAGATGATATTATTTTGTACCTGACAAAACCAGAAAAAGACATTAAAGTGTTGTTCAACATTTTCAAAGACAGTTTCAGATCTTTTCAGGATACAAAATTAATGAAGCTAAAACAAAGGCAATAGTGGTAAATTATGTACCTACACATGAACTGGTTCTGAATACCCACATTTATTGGGACATGATAAAATGAAATATTTAGGAGTATGGATTAAAAATGATTCTAGTGTGGCAGCTAAGGATATGTGGGAAGAGACTAAACAAAATATAATACAAAAACTGAGAAAATGGAAGCCTTGTTATATGGATATGAATAGTAAAACAAAAGCAGTTAAAATGTTTTTAGTCCATTTAGTCTTATACATGGGTGAGGCATATTTTTATCAAACAAAGGAGAAGTTGTGGGTAGCAATTAATAAAGAGTTGAAGGACTTTATCTGGAAAGGGAAGACGGCAAGATTCAAGTGTAATAAGCTTATTCTTCCCGTAGAACAGGGCTGATTGGGATCAGCCAATTTGAAAGGGTATTTCAGAGCTATCCAGTTAAGACTCTAATACATAGCACAAGCAGAAAACTATAATTCAAAGTGGAAAGGGATGATGATGAAACAGAGGGGAAGCTCAAGAAACAAGGAGAGACTGGGATTTTGGATGCAGGCCTTTAAGGAGAATAACAATAATCATGCAGAATATTATATCCATAAAGTAGCAGAAAGTATTCTAAGAACTAAACCAACAAGGGAATGAAGAAGGGAGATGCTGCCGATAGGGAAGATTGCAATTAGCGATACAGACAATAGGCAAGAGGGCGCCATAATTTATTGGAGAAAATTGGCAAAGGTACCAAAGTATTGGGAGCAAATAACTAGAGAGAGAAAGATGATAGAATGGGAGGACACCAAGAATTTATTTGGACTGCAGGTTAGAGATTGCCTTTCCTATCAAAGATTGATATCAGGGTATAGGCAAAGACAAAAGAAATAATGGAGTCCAAAAAGAAAACCAGCACTGGTAGGAGTTTTTAATATAATCTAGAACAGAAGCTGCCATTAAAAAAAGAATAATTAGTAGTGCATATAAACTATTGCATGATAACTATAAGAATCAATCAGAGGAGTTAGAAAGGATTGGGAAGAAAGACTGGATAAGCAACTCACAAAGAAAGAAGGGGAGGGTATATGTATGTTTCCTAAATATGCAACAAAATCTAGAAGATTAAGGATTTTTGCCTGGAAATGTTTACAGAAATATTTTTACACCCCAAGTAGACTCCAGTGAATATTTCCTCAGACAGACAGTAAATGCTGGAGGTGTGATGGGGAAGAAAGAAGTAATTGGAACATATTTTCTGGGAGTGTGGTGAGTTGACAGGCTTTAAGGATTCCCTGCAGGATACACTGTCGGAGATGCTGACTGGGCAGACTGATGAGGGAGATGATTTTTCTGAGCTATGATAAAGAATCAGAATTGCCTAGACATGGTAAGGCCTTGCTGTGTCTAATAATGGTGGCTGCCAAAAAAGCAACTACTACAAAATAGAAATCAAAATCTAAACTATATTAGAGGTAGTGAATATAGTAACAGAGATAAAACAACTGGAAATGAGATCTTTAGTAAAGGGTAGAAGCAAATTACACATGAAAAAAATGGGAATTGTGGGAGCAATACATACAAGGGAGGAATGAGGTCTACAAGGCAACAGGACTTAAATGAATTATGTAATGTTTGAGTGAGACAGATTGGGTAGATTATAAGTAATCTATAATGTTTGTAACTGGGAGTGTGTCAGTATGGTTTGTGATGTAAAATGCTTGAGACTAGGATTGGGTCGGTGTGGTTTGTTTTCATTTATGTAAATGTATGATTGCTTATGTAGTAAGTGATGGTTTAATAAACATGTTTCCTGTTTAAAAAAAAAAAAAAAAGATGCTGGCTGAGTTTGGGGATAAAGGGTTCCAGAGGGGACTCACAGAAGTATGAAGAGAAAGGCACATCTCAGATGACTGAAGAATATGCATACTAGTGCCACTGAACAAGAAACTACAGGTGTGTAAATAAATTTATCTTAACAGTAGTTATTCGAACCATCACTGTTGCAGTAGCCTTAGATATATGGGTTATATCCTGCCTAGGATATAATGGCCGGTCAGCTTTCAAAGCTTCAGAGCACCTTAAACGTGCCTAAATCATCACTCACTTTGAAATGAGCTGAAAAAAAGGTTTGGCCTCCAAGCCCTTTAGAGTTTTCATGCCAACAGAGAAAGGGAAGCTGAGCCCTGAAAGGACAATGCTAGGAAAAACAGAAACTAAACAACACCAAAAAATAAGGGGGTCGAGTAAGGGAGCAGCTACAGCAGCAGTCATTATTTGAACATCTACTGTTATGGTAAGTTTACTTACACAGCTCCACAGTCTTAGGTATACAGGTAGATTACCATAGCATACTACTTTTGGGAGGTGGAAAGGGAAGGGAAGGGTCCAGGAGCCCCTAGAGAATGGTCCTCCAAAAGCCTGAGCTAGACCTTGGGAAAGAATCAAGAGTGCAATGCCTTGTAAATGTATGTATAAAGGATGAAGTTGCTGCTTCTAGAATACTTCTAGTATCCAACCCTTTCTAAAAAAGCCATAGGTGAAACCATGGCCCTGGTAAATTGAGCCTCAACCTTGTCTGGAATAGTTTTGTTGGGGTAAGAACAACATATGGTAATAGCCTGAGACAACCACTTGGAAATAGTCTGCTTTGACATACGTCTCTTCTTACCGTCACAAGAAATGAACAATTGATCTGAAGATCTATAAGATTTAGTTCTGTAAAGATAATACCTGCTTGCCTGTGGACATTCAAGGTATGGAGTATCCTTTTCTCCGTCACTTTTAGATTCAGGGAAAAAAACAGAGATCTGAATTGTTTGGCTTAAAGAAAACTTGGATACTATTTTTAGGCATATGTTATTCTCAATGATACTGTGGTAAATGAGAAAGGGTTGACTCACCATAAGTGCTTGTAACTCAGATATTCTTTTGGCAGAGGTCAGAGCAATCAGTAAAACAGTTTTCAATATTTAAAACCTCAAGTCAGCCAGATTAACTGGTTCAAATGGTGCCAAGTGTTAGCTTCTCAAACACAAAATTATGATCCCAAGGAGGGGTCACCAGTTTTCTTGGAGGTCTCTTAAGCAAAACCCCTTTGAAAAACATTTTGACACGAGAATGCACTGAAAGAAGAGGATCCATGGACAGACATGTTAAAATGGACGATAAATGAACCTTGATGGAAAAGTAAGAAAGGCCATAGGATAGTAACTCACAAAAATATTGCAAAACCATAACTAGTCCTGAATCTGTGCTGGTTATGTTGTTGGCACCAACCAGAAAACATTCTCCATTTTCTAATATCTGATTTACTAGTACCAGGATTTCTTGCCTCCATTAGCACATGCTGCACATCTTAACTAAACAGGTGCCTAAAGGGAATTAAGACCCTATCACTCAGGCAGTCAGTTGAAGTAGATTGGTGTCAAGGTGTATCAAACACCCCGATCTTTGACATGTAGGCCATTTATAGATTCATAGATTAGTACTAGGCTAACTGCCCTTGTGAGCCATTTTTAGCCTAGCCAATTATCCCTTATGAGACTCAAACCCTGTACCTTGTGTTAGTAAGACAAACACCTTAACCATTAGGCCACCCTCCCAACCCTAAAAAGGGTTGCTCCTTCGCAGGGAGACACACACAGACACACAGTTGGCAAGTGCAGGACTCAAACCCCTACTTGACTACATTATGATACTATGATGAATATAAAAGAAGGGAGAACCACTGTTGCTTGGGCAAGATGTGAGTTGCCGCAATGATCTTGGGAGAATCCTTGCAAATCTTCAGAAGTACCCTGGATATTAGTGGAAAGAATATAAAAGCATACAGGAACATTCCTGTCCAAGGAAAGGAAAATGCACCTGTCTTCCAGGCCTTATTGCATGGAGTCCTGGAGCAGAATCTCCCGATGATTGTTCAGAGAGGAGTCAAGCAGGTCATCTTCAGGAACACCCCACAGATGGACCAAATTTTGGAAGCCCCCCCCCCCCATCTAGTTTCCATGCGTGAGGGTCTGCCCTTAATTTTGCTCTGATGGAATATAAGATGCCTATATTGAGAGATTGTGCTCTGAATCTATATCCCAAGCTATAATGGCTAGTCTGCAAAAAGGGGTAATAACTTGATTCCCCCTTGCTTTGTTGATTTAGTGAAATCTGCTGTCTTCACTAAGTGATTTATCTTCTGACAAACCTCAACACTGACATTTGAAAAGTCAAAGGATGTTTGTGCTGGGACCAAAGACACTTCAGTATCACTGTATTCTTCTCATGTGGAGTCTTGCCAAGGGTATCATGAGAAAGTTAAATGCCATGAGACCCAAAATCCTGAGGTATTCTCTAGTAATGAGCAGAGTATGAGTGAAAAACCTAAGAGACAGATCAAGAAATATGCATCTATTTTCTTCCTGTGGAAAAAAGCACTTTGAACTGAAGTGACTAGCTGACACACCATGAACACAATATTGTGTGAAGGAGTCAAAAAAGTCTTTTGAATGTTCTCTTGTAATCCCCAATTGTATAAGAGATCTTTCATCCAAGTGATGAATTCCTACAACTTTCCAAAAGACTCTGCCAAGATAAGTTGTCTACATATGGAAAATGTGTGGACACCCTTTAGCCTTCAATGAGCTACAACTGGAGCTAGACACTCTTATGCAGTGGATAGTCCAAAGGATAAGGCAGAGAACTAACAGTGTGATCCTGACACACAAAACCTTATGAAACAGCTGAAGTCTGAATAGGGATTTGATAAGCATCTTTTAAATCCAGTGCTACCAGGAAACAAATGAGGAAGAGGAATTAACAGGTTGTTAAGTGACATCAGTTTTAACTTGGACACTATCACAAAGAAATTTAGGATTGAAAGATCCAGAAACAGTGTCCAAGCATTTTCTTTCTTGCGTACTAAAAATCATCTTAAACAGACTTCTAACATGACTGCACACTGACAAGCAGCTTGATTTCACCTCTCCTACCCTGAAAAAAGAAACTGAGAGACATGGACCAGAAACTCTGCTAGTTTTAGTAAATGCATTTACTGGCTAGTAAGTATACTGCCCTGATGCCAGCAAACAAAAAGCTTAAGACAGCCTAAAAGAAAATCAGTTAGAAAAGTTGAAGAGAAAACACTGACTGGGAAGACTCCTGCAGCTGTTCAACAAAAAGAAGTGCAAGGCATGGCTTCCAGTAATCTAGAGGAAAAAAAATAAATCAAATGTGCTCAGAGCTGATTAAAATAAACAAAACATTGAAGGAGTATTGTGAAGACTGGTAGAGAAGGGTGAAGGCTGGCATTTGTAAATAAAAATGTAAAATACAGGCTTGTGTCTTAAATGTAAAGAAATGCTGTTTCAACAATTTGGCAACACTGCCATCTGCTGCAAGGAAAACTAAGTCAAGCATTTCTTATTGGTCCTTTGAAATTAAAATTACTTTATGTTTATTCCTTTGAAGTTAGAACTTGGAGTCGATGAGTCTGGAGTAAGCATCCTGCCTATTGTTTTAAGGCCAAAGTTAATGATCAGAATTTACATGTGGAATGTCCTTTATTGCCCTAAATGTAAAAGAGTGTAAAGGCAGTTTCTGTCTGGCCTGGGAACCAGGAAAGTGTAAACAAATGATGTAATGTTTTATCAGAACTGCAGTTTCAATTTAAACAGTGAGAACCAGAGAGTATTGAGCATTTTTGTCTTGATATCCAACCTCAGCACTGCCTGTTGTCTTAAGTAAATTATTTTAGAAGTATGTTTTCTTGTAGAAATAGCTAGGACTATAAAGATTAGACTAAGTGTTTTTCTGTTATGTCAGAACTGTACTACGTAATTATTTTAAGTTTCTGTGTGATCTCTGAACTCTTGAATAGCACTGTGGAGTAGTAGTATTGTCTTGTGTCTTTATCAAATATTTTTAAAACCTTTTAACTGTGGCTGGTTTATGTAGAGAGGTTAAGCTCTCGAGTACATTGCATATTTATAGAGTTTACTGTCTAATCCACTCCTATAGCTTTAGCCCTGGGCTATACTACCAATTGGATAATAATATTGCACAGTAATAATTGGACACCCTTTTAAGGGCCTTTGGATAGCTGATAATTATTAACTGGTGGTAGCAGGAATTACTACCATATAGTCTGGGTATAGGGGCACAGCTGGAGAATCTGTGTCAGCCTTTCCCAGGAGTGTCTGTGAAGTTGTATAAATACTTATCTCAAAGTGTGTGTGTGTGTGTGTGTGTCAGCTACTTGGACAGGGACACGAAGCACTGGTTGGACAGAGAGGTTACTGGAGGTTTTAGCTTGCCAGCTAGGGAGACCCTATAGCTGTGCCAGTGGGGAGTCTTATTGGTGACCTGGGGAGCAACGGAGCTACTAGCCCTGGACTGACTGTGATCTTTGTGTGCTCTTAAGGGAAATTGCACTTTACTGTGTGTTTCTGTTATCCTTTCCTCTCATATGAGATGCCCTTTCTGGTGTTAGTGGTGAGGACTGAGGCTCCTTGATTGCTGGGCCAGGGCACAGGCATCACATGTGGTGGCAGCAGTGGGATCCACTTCACATTTGTTTTTTGCAGTGGTTGGGATATCCACATCACATATTAAATAGTTGACAAATACTAATTGGCTTGTAGTGGTGTGGGTACAGTAAATCCTGTAGCTTATGTACAGTGATCTCTGAAGGTGTTTTGTACTCAGCCACGCAGTGAATACTCAGAGTTCAGATCACAATTGTTTTATTTCTTTTGTTAACTTAGTCAGGGTGAGCAGGCAGCATGTCAGCACAGGAGTATGGAAAGCTAACAAGGAGCCAGCTGGTGGAGATGTGCCAGGCTAGGGGACTGGTGCATGGAAACCTGACTAAGGCAGACCTGATTGCAGCCTTGGTTACAGCTGCATCAGAAAACAGCATCAAGGAGGACAATCAGACTGGCAGTGGAGATACAATATCCATTGAGAATGGTAAGCTCAACCTTTCTGCGAAGGACAATCAGACTGGCATTGGAGATACAATATCCTTGGAAAATGGACAGTTCAACTTTTCTGCAGTGGACTTAAAAATCCAGCTGGAGCTAAAGAGACTTGAGTTGGAGGCCAGGCGTTTGGAAATAGAAGCCGAAGAAAAGGAGCGTCAGAGGAGGCATAAGAGGGAAATGCTGACTCTTCGCCAGAGTTATGAAGGTAATAAGGAAGGGAATAACTGGACCTCAGAAGCACAACAGGTCAGTAAATTTCTTCCGCAATTTAAAGAGGGGGATAATTTTGATTGTTTCATTCATATGTTTGAGACGGTATGCAAACAGTATAGTATTGACCAAAGGCTCTGGGTATGGTTCCTGACCCCCTTACTCCATGGGAAAGCTGTAAAGTTTTTATCAAAAATGCCTGACTGTTTTGATTATACTGCTGTAAAAAATGTTTTTTAGAATGTTTTAAGCTAACACCTGAAATGTATAGGAAAAAGTTTTGTGAGCACAGATGCAAGGCAGATGAACATATATGTGAATATGTTGCTGAACTGAGCACTTATTTTCATAGCTGGGTGAGTGGATGTCAGGCCACCACTTTTGAAGGGCTGGCAGACCTTTTGGTGAGGGAACAAGCCCTTAGCACTTTGCCTGAGGACAGGAGGATCTGGTTAGCTGATAGACAATGTACTACTTCAGATGATTTGGGGAAGAAGGGAGACCTATTCCTGGCCAGCAGGGCAGCCCTGCACAGGAAGGGGGCCCCCAGTACTGCTCATGGGTCTAAAGGAACCCATGTTGGCAGCACAGACTGCCAAAACAGAATCTGCCAGTAGCAGGGGAAGCCACTAATCCAGGTACACATCCAGGACCTAGGGTTAAATGTTTTGAATGCTACCAGTGGGGCCATGTGGCATACAGAGGCAAGGTGGAGAACCAAAGGTGAGGGAGCCAGTAAGTGGGAAAGACAAAATGTCAATAGTAGGTTGTCTTGAGACATGTAACTACCATCCTGCAGATGTCATGAGAAGGAAGGATTTGGATGAGGCAGTACCATGTAATTATGCAGTTACACGTGGTCAGGCTAGGAGACAAGCATGTGGGTGTGATAGCCTGGGAGAGACCCAGACAGACTGCATACTTGCAGCCAGGACTGATGAGGTGGTTACTTCAGGAAGTGAGCTATGCTGTAGCAGTGAGACTGAAGGTGAGTCACAGCTGCTTGTGGGTACTGATGGTCCCTTGGACAGAGTGACTGCAAAGGTAGAGGTGAGTAGTAGTACCCAGGCTGATAGTGAGGCACCACTGTCAGAGGATGCCAGACTTCCTGTGGAAGGGGAGCTGGGAAGGGTTACAAGGAGAGAGTTGAGACAGGCCCAGCTCTCAGACCCTACATTGCAAGGCCTGAGGCAGGTAGCTACGGAGGCACCTGATTCTCAAGGAAAGGGGGAATCTGTATACTGGGACAAAGGGTTACTGTACAGAGAGTGGACCCCTGAGGGAGGGCTAGAAGGTGAGAGAGTACAGCAGTTGGTAGTGCCTAGAGCCTACTGTCTGGGCGCTTCTAGCCATAGCCCATGATATTCCCTTTGCAGGTCATATGGGCATAAAACATACAAAGAGACGTATTATACAAAACTTCTATTGGCCTGGAATTTCCAGAGATGTAACAGGGTACTGCAGGACCTGTGAGCAGTGCCAAAAGGTAGGCAAGGCAGGTGACAAGATGACAGCTCCTTTGATGCCTTTGCCTGTGATTGAGGAGCCATTTCAGATGGTAGCTATGGATATTGTGGGTCCTCTGAATACCCAAGTTCCACAGGGAAAAAGTATATCCTAGTGGTAGTGGATTATGCTACACGATACCCTGAGGCAGTGGCTTTGTCCTCCATTGAGGCAGAGAAGGTGGCAAATGCTTTGTTAAAGATTTTCAGCAGGGTGGGTTTCCCAAAAGAAATACTGACTGACCGAGGTGCCAATTTCATGCAAGACCTGCTGGCTTGTCTGTGGACGTCCTTTGGGGTCAAGCACATGAAGACCATCCCCTACCATCTCCAGACTAATGGTCTTGTTGAAAGGTTAAACACTACAAGCAAGTCCATGCTACGGGCATTTGCATATCAGTTTAGGAGGGAGGGGGACAAATATTTGCCCCATCTGTTGTTTGCTTACAGAGAGGTTCCCCAGGAATCCACAGTTTTTTCACCCTTTGAGTTGCTGTATGGGCATAGGGTGAGGAGATCTCTAAATTTAATTTGAGATGAGTGGGAAGGTGAGTGTAAGTCTCATCAGGAGTTTGTTGTGGCATATGTCCTAAACCTCAGGACAAGGCTCAGGGATGGGCCTGGCCCAGGAGAACCTGGCAGAAGCTCAACAACAGAAAAAGGTGTGGTATGACAGGAATGCTCGAGCTAGAGAGTATGCTGTGGGGCAGCAGGTAATGGTTCTCTTTCCTGTCAGACCCAACAAACTGCAAGCAGCTTGGGAGGCTCCCTACAAGGTGGTAAGAAAGGTTAACTACATGGTGGAAGTGCTAGGCAGATGGCAGGGGCACAAATTGTACCATGTTAACATGATGAATCCTTACCATGATAATGAGGCCCTCGTGCTGAACATTGGCAGTGGATTGCAGGAGGAGTTTGAGGGAGATCTGGTGACTGATCTCTTTAGTGAGGCTCGGGCTGACACCTCAGTGGAAGGGGTAGCAATATCCCAACAGCTATCTCCTACTCAGGTTTGAAAAATCCGAGCAGTGTTGCAGGAATTTGGGGACATGTTCACTGGGAAACCAGGGTGCACCCACCTGGTGCAGCACCAGGTGGATACAGGACCCCAAAGGTCTATTAGGCAGGCCCCTTATAGGCTGCCTTAGACAGTCAGAAAGACTCTGAGGGAGGAGGTACAGGAGATGTTGGAACTAGGGGTGATTCAAGAGTCCAACAGTCCCTGAGCCTCCCCAGTAGTGCTGGTGCCAAAGAAGGATGGCAGCACCAGGTTCTGTGTGGACCACAGGAAATTAAATAGTCACACAGAGTTGGATGCTTACCACATGCCTAGGACAAATGAGGCCCTAGAGCAGCTGGGTGGAGCTAAGTATCTTACAACCCTCAATCTTACCAAGGGTTACTGGCAGGTGCCCTTGACTCCCCAGTGCTAGAGCGAAGTCAGCCTTTGTGACTCCTTTTGGCTTTTAAGAGTTCACAAAGATGCCCTTTGGGATGAAGAATGCCCCAGCGACTTTTCAGAGGCTGGTAGAATATCCTATCAAGAGCAGGAGGGTTTGCCCTTGCTTACCTAGATGATATAGCCATCTACAGCCATTCCTGGCCAGAGCACCTTCAGCATGTCAGGGAGGTGCTGGGCACACTACAGAGGGCAGGATTGACCACTAAGCCGAGCAAATGTCAGGTGGGTATGGCAGAGGTCTCCTACCTGGGGCACAGAGTGAGGCATGGTAAGATAAAGCCAGAACCTGCCAAACTGGAAGCTATTCAAGCATGGCCTACACCTGTTACTAAAAAGCAGGTGAGGGCACTTTTAGGGACAGCAGGGTGCAACAGAAAGTTCATCCCTGGTTATAGTACCATAGCTGCTCCCCCTCACAGACCTGACAAGGAAGAACAGGCCAGATAAGGTAGTGTGGACCCTAGCATGTGAGCAGGCATTTCAGAAGCTTAAAGAAGCTTTGGGATGAGCTCCTGTGTTAGCCAGTCCAGATTACAGCAAAGAATGTGTTGTGCAAGTAGATGCTTCGAACCATGGGGTGGGGGCTGTACTTAGCCAGATTTCTTCAGAGGGGGAAGAGCACCCAGTGGTTTATCTCAGTTGTAGGCTCCAACCCAGAGAGGAATGCTATGCAGCTGTAGAAAAGGAATGTCTAGCCATAGTGTGGGCACTGCAGAAACTTCAACCTTATCTGTATGGAAGAAAATGCACTGTAATGACAGATCACAACCCCCTTATATGGTTAAACAGATGCAGTCAGCAAAATGCCAAGTTGCTAAGATGGAGCCTGGGGTTGCAAGCATATATGTCAGTGCAGCACCACAGTGGGAGTAGCAATGCCAATGCAGATGAGCTCTCCAGACAGTGAATGGGGTGAGGTACACTCATATAGACCTAACCCTCTCAAGCGGCAAAAACAAGCTTGAGTTCTCGGGGGGGGGGGTGTGAAGACTAGTAGAGGAGGGTGAAGGCTGCCAGCCTAGTCATATAGAATTCGATACATAATTCTGGCATTTGTAAATATAAATGCAAAATACAGGAATGTAAAATGCTATTTCAACAATGTGGCAACATTGCCATCTGCTGTAAGGAAAACTAAGTCAAGCATTTCTTATTGGTCCTTTGAAATTAAAATTACTTTATGTTTAAACCTTTGAAGTTAGAATTTGGAGTCGATGAGTCTGGAGTAAGCATCCTGCCTATTGATTTAAGGCTAAAGTTAATGACCAATTTACATGTGGAATGTTATTTATTGTCCGAAGTGTAAAGGCAGCTTCTGTGTGGCCTGGGAACCAGGAAAGTGTAAACAAATGATGTAATGTGTTATCAGAACTGCAGGTTCAATTTAAACAGTGAGAACCAGAGAGTACTGAGCATTTTTGTCTTGATATCCAACCTCAGCCCTGCCTGTTGTGTTAAGTAAGTTATTTTAGAAGTATGTTTTCTTGTAGAAATAGCTAGGATTATAAAGGTTAGACTAAGTGTTTTTCTGTTATGTCAGAACTGTACTACGTAATTATTTTAAATTTCTCTGTGATCTCTGAACTCTTGAATAGCATTGTGGTGTAGTAGTATTGTCTTGTGTTTTTAGTATTTATTATTAAAAGTTTTTAAAACCTTTTAACTGTGGCTGGTTTATATAGAGAAGTTAAGCTCTGGAGTACATTGCATATTTATAGAGTTTACTGTCTAAGCCACTCCTATAGCTTTAGCCCTGGGCTATACTACCAACTGGAAAATAATACTGCACAGTAATAATTGGACACCCTTTTAAGGGCCTTTGGGTAGCTGATAATTATTAGTGGTGGTGGCAGGAATTACTACCGTATAGTCTGGGTATAGGGGCACAGTTGGAGAATCTGTGTCAACCTTTCCGAAGAGTGTCTGTGAACTTGTATAAATACTTATCTCAAAGTGTGTGTGTGTGTGTGTGTGTGTGTGTGTGTGTGTGTGTGTGTGTGTGTGTGTGTGTGTGTGTCAGCTACTTGGGCAGGGACACAAAGCACTGGTTGGACAGAGAGGGTACTGGAGGTTTTAGCTTGCCAGCTAGGCTGAGATCTGGACCCTAAAGCTGTGCCTGTGGGGGAGTCTTATTGGGGACCTGGGGAGCAAGGGAGCGACCAGCCTCAGACTGACTGTGATCTCTGTGTGCTCTTAAGGGAAATTCCACCTAACTGCATGTATCTGTTATCCTTTCCTCTCATATGAGACACCCTCTCTGGTGTTAGTGGTGAGGACTGAGGCTCCTTGATTGCTGAACCAGGGCACGGGCGTCACAAGTATATCAATTCAAATAACAAAAGGCTCGAAAAAATGGAAGAAGCTTTACAGACCTATTAAGCCGGACAGGTATTAAATAGCAGGATTTTTAACTGAAAGGGCACATCATGTGTATGCTCCAAACATGGCCACGAGAAAGCAGAAAAGACATGTACTATTAAAGATTAAATCATATCAGCAGAAAAAAAGTTGATCCTGTTAAAACTGTGGCAGAAGGACAAATCAAATTATTAAACACTGAAGATAGTAGAGTGTTTATAGAAAATGATTATTCACTGTACACCAACCAGAAGAGAATCAACATTTTCCCAGGAATCAGGGAATATCAAGAGGCAGGTGTAAGATTCAAGCTGCTATACCCAGCTGTTTTCAAAATATTTTTCCCTGGAGAATTAAAGTAATTTTTGATGTAGAACAGGCTAAGAAGAAATTACAAAAGTTTGTCCAACATAAACCAAGCCATTAAACAGAAAGGGACTCTGCTTCTCATTCTTCTGATGATAAAACTCTAGAGAAACTTTATCAGTCAAACCATTTCTAATGTTCCAAAGGAAAATGCTTGAATGATAGAAAAAAAAGCACAGGAGCTCACTAGAAGAATCGGGAGTATCATGGACTCAAAGTCTGGGGCTGGGAGATAGAGATGAACAGGAAGACCAGCAATACTGAAATTCGTGAATACATGTGAGACTCTACAGCATCAATCACATTTGTGAAATATGGCTTTACAAAAAAAAAGTGGAAAGATTGGACTTTTGACTTTGTTAAACTTGTGGGGACTGAAAGGCATATATCTAAATTCATGTCATTAATGTTTGGAAGGACACTGAAGAGAAAGGGAAAAAAGAAAAGTAACTGCAAGTAAAACAATTTTTGTTCTTAACAGTATTTGTATAAATCATTTTATGATATAAATTGCATGTTATATAGTGAACCATTTTCAGTTACTGTATGTGATAAAGATAATAAAATAAGTGCATTACAATGTAAAAAGAGAAGAAAGGCAGGACAAAAGCATATTTAAGTTAATATACTGTAATCTTGAGTTGTTGAGGTGAGGGCTAGGGAGTAAAAAGTGTACAGATTATAACACACGTAGAACTGATATATTCCCTTTTACTTTTTGCATAGGTGAATGTCTGGATTAAGGCCATTGTCTTAAACTAATAACACATTTTTTGTGTAAGCAAGTAAATAAGAGGACACTGAATGTTATGAAAAATTTTCCTTTGGCAAATAAATGTTCATTGTGAGTTGAAAAGCTTATAGATTAAGTCAGCTGTACATTTTGTACTTGTTTTTCCATGGAGACATGCCGACTACAGGGACAAGCAATAAAAGCCGGAGCACTTTTTTAAAGCTAAAGATTAATGTTTTTTGAAAGCATATTAGCTGTTTCTTACATCAGGTAGTGGAATAAATACAAAACAAAAACAGACAGCAATTTGTGCAAGTAGGAGCATGGGCTGTAACATATGCCTTAGCAAGGATAACCTTAATATTAGGTTAAGTAATGCCTATTTGTGCAGCTGTCGATTTGAGTTAAATTTCATTACTTGAAAATGTACATCATTTTGGGTGTTTGTTTTCAGTTAATAGATTATGGGGTGATCTTGGGGTATGTTTTTGTTCAAGGGTTTTCATTAATAAAAATCTTGTAAAATGTGACATAGGTTCAAATGGACATGACAAGAAACAGCTATATAAAAGATCAACCTGCCTACCATTAGTGGGTGCATGTAACACAAAATCTGGAAAATTACATTAAAAAAAGCTGTCACATATAATAGGTGGGAATAATAACTTCTTACCATAATGGCTACACTAAACATATTATTCTGGAATGTGAATGGCATAATAGGTATAGACAAACAGGTAAGAGACACATTTGAAAAGAACTGGTTAGTCATCAGAATATTATGGACAAAAGAAAATGGTAGCCCTGACTCTAATTGCTAGAAGAGGTCCAATAACAATAGAAGAGTGAAAAAGACAGTAATGGTAGATTTCTGGTAGGAAGGGGCTACTGGCAAGGGAGGAGGATTACACTGGCATGGAGTTATGTTGTACCTAAAACTACTAATATGGTGCATAAGAAACTTTTGGGAGAAATAATCAGCATTCAGCAAGGAATATTACTTAAGAGGACTGGAACTTCATTTATAACATTGAGGATGTATCGAGTAGGGGGCTACAATGGAAAATATAACAAAATGGGTGGATTGCTGAAGAAACTATTTGGTAGGGAAGACATGAATTCAGTAGAAGGAACTCAGAGAGAATTTATATATTATTTGACAAGGTACAATAACTGGGCTAGACTATTCAGAAACTGCATTTGCATTTATCTGAAAACTTCAACATCCAGTAACAATTTCAGATCATGTGCCAATAACAGCTAAGATAAAATGCAGGATAACGAAGTAAAAATGAGGCACAGGCACTTCCCCACCTACCTGTTAAAAAGAGATGAATTTAAGGAATGAGTAGCGGAAATTATTCAAGAGTTATTAAGAAAGCTAGACACTTCTTTAGAAGTTATAGCTAGTGACTGGGATAAAATGAAAGTGGAGTTTAAAATGGGGTAACAATAAAATAAAACAAGATATGGTTAAGAAGTAAAAATTATTTAGAAAGACTGACTAAAATTAAAGTACTGCAGTAAAAAGGAATCTCAGACATTAAGAAGAGGCACAACTGCAAAGTGCTAAAGTGAAAATAAGGGAGTATCTGGATAATATGTGTGATGAAGTAAGGTAGTGCCAGCTGTGCCAGACAGAGTAGGGCAGTTCATGGTAACATAACTAGCTGGAGTTTTGTAAAGAATTATACGTCATATGAATATCAAAACTGATTTGTACAAGTGCTTTTCTTAAAAACATATTTGTAAAGCCTGCTTGTGCTAAAATGTATCAACAGTGGGTCCTACAGGACGGAAAAGAAATATACATGTATGTCAGACTGTATTTTTGTAAATGATTAAATGTGTATATTTTAAAAGAGGATACTGGAAGTGAAGGGGTTAAGCTCAGCCAAGCTAACTTAAGAAAAATAGCCTGAACTTAAATGACTTGGTTTAGGCCATAGAGATTTTATCTCACAGGCCTGAATGCTGCCAGAGAGTAGCTTGTTAGTTTCTGAAGGGAGGGTGGAAGTGCTGGAATTACTTTATAGTTTCCAGATATTGTAATAAACCGTAGCTAAAGTTCTATTGTGCATTGTGACACATCAGTGCCAGATCCTGGCTCAGTTTCTAGTGAAGGGGTAGTGTGGGAACTACAGAGTCAGGTGATCAGATGTGATGTAATTTTGTAGCCAGCACTGAAATTATGCCTGAATACTAGTGGGAGATGTGATTAGTGCACTCTGTTCTGTTTTTGGGGACCTGACAAGACACTCATCGATATTCATCTTGCCTTCCTTTAGTAAGTAACTAGGAAACAGCAATTCTTTAGTCAGAGAAATATAGTGAGATTAGGTACATGCATTTTTTCCTGTATCTATCTGTGTCTTTCCATCTGTGTTGTTTTTTATATTTCCTGTGATTGAAACTCTGGTGTTTATTTTAAAAAATATTCAGTATTTTTATTATTTTTATTGTTTATTGTTAAATATATCTAAACCTTTCACTGTGGTTGGTCTTTTAAAAAATATTTAACCTTTGAGAGTACTTGCATTTATTTAGTGGCACTGTGGCTCCATGTTTCTGAAAGTCTTGCTGCTTGGTTAACACTAACATTTACATAAGTATTAATTTTACTAATGGTAATTGGGTACCCTTGTAAGAGCCTTAAAGTAGCTGGCTTCAGGTGTTTTGGTGGCATTAAATCTACTTTATAGTCTGGGTGGAGGCGTCAGAGTGGGTAAGCTGTGGCAGCCTTTCTCAGATGTGTGTGTGTGTGTGTGTGTGTGTGTGTGTGTGTGTGTGTGTGTGTGTGTGTGTGTGTGTGTGTGTGTGTGTGAAAATCCAAATCTCAAAAGAGAGTGTGTGTGTGACAGCTACTTAGTACAGGGACACTGAGAACACTGATTTCACAGACAGGGTAGTGGAGGATTTGGTTTGGAGTACCCAGCTAAGGATGCAGCTCTGTAGTGGTCAGTGGGGAGCCTTATTTGGGGCCTGCAGAGAAAGCTCAGCCCCAGGACTGGAGTGTGCATTCAGTGTGCTTTTAAGGGAAATTATACTTGGTGCAGAGAGCTATATCTGAAAATTCTGCGTTTATCTATTTTTTTCTCATTGAATTTTCCCCACCGGCATCAGTGGTGAGGATTGGCGGTCCTTGATCACTGGCCCATTGGAGGGATGTCATAATATGTAACAGTTTAGAAAGATTACTGTTAAGCAACTGTTCTTTGATAATAACTCCAGAGCACAAAAACTTGTAGCAAAATGGCTTAGGCAACAGAAAGTAGAAAGGGTTGCTGCCAAACTTAGGGAGCCTATAACAAGAAAATTTAACACAGATCCTGTACAGGTATTAAAGATATTGTGGAAAATTTATGAAAATGTGCATAAAGTAGAGAAATATGGAAATATTGATGGAAAACTTAAGTATGCCAAGGTAAGAGGCAGATGAGGCTCAACATGGTTAGACGTAGATGGGGCTCAACAATTAACACTTAAGATAGGAGGAGATGAGATAAAAATGGTGACTAATGATCAATATGTAGGAAAGTCACCAGGAATAGATGGCACTCCTATGGCAGTCTGGAAGTTAGGAGGGAAGAAAGTGATAAATATCTGGGAGGTTTTAACAGTATTTTAAAAGGAGGGAAAGCACCAACATCCTGGAAGAATTTAGTTGTAGCTGTAATACCTAAAGACAGTAAAAATCCATCAGATCCAGCTTCATAATAGGCCCATTTAAATTTTAAACCATGGTTATAAAGTGTTTATGTCTACACCACCTATATAAATGACAAAGTGTTGCCAAATCAATGTGGTTTTGTGGAGGACAGGCAAACATTTGACAAACATTAACAGAACAATGATGATTCAGAGGGATTCAGAATGCAAGAAAATACTGCAGTAGTTGGTGGATCTTGATAGAGAGAAAGTACTCAACAGACTAATTTGGAATTTTATGAGTAGGGCAATGGAAGCATTTACATTCCCTGATACAATAAATAAAGTTATTTGGTAGGCTATATGTGGGATCGGAGGCAAACATTAAAGCAGGAGGGTTCCTCTCTGATATGTTGTATCTGAGCAAAGGAACCAGGCAGAGTTGTCTTCTTTCCCCTTTTTTATTTACATTATATTTACAACCACTGGCAAAGAAAATAAAGGACTCAGAAATTTAAGGCTAAAATTGTAAGGTAATCAATGAAAGTTGACTTTATTTGCAGATGATATTAATTGGTACATGATAAAACCAGAACAGGACATCTCAATGTTGAGGAACATTCTGAGACAGTTTCAGTTTTTTCAAGGATATAAAATTAATCATGCAAAACAATGGCTATAGCTGTAAACCATGTTCCCACACATGAATTGGTTAAGCAGTGCCCATACTTATTGGAACACAATAACATGAAGTATTTAGGAGTATGGGTGAAAAAGGATTCTGTTATGGTAGCTAAGGTCACAAGGAACAAGACTAAACAAACATAATACAAAAACTGAGAAACTGGACTCTCTTATTTATGGAGATGATACAAGATACAAACAGTGAAAATGTTTTAGTCACTTTTAGTCACTTTAGTTTTACACATAGGTCAAGCACATTTTTATCAACCAGAGGAGAAGTTGTGGGTAGTAATTAATAAACAGTTGAAGGATTTTAACTGGGAGGGTCAGAGGGCAAGGGTAAAGTGGAATAAGTTATCCTTCCAAGAAAGCAAGGTGGTTTGGGATTACCTGATTTGAAGAGATATTTTACAGCTATACAGCTGAAGCTCATATACATAAAACAAACAGAAAGCCATAATTCAAAGTGGAAAGCAATGATGATGAAGCAGGGCAGAAATTCAAGAAATAACGAGTAAGTGAGATTTTGGCTGTAGATCATAACTCTCAACTGTACTGAATTCCTCTGTATTTACTGGTCTTGAAGGCAAAATAATGGGGTGTCATGAATTCTCAAGTGGCCCCTTCAATTCTCGATTTTTTTACTTTTTTTGGGGGGGGGGTTACAACTTTAAATTTATTGGTGACGTCTCCAACGTGCAGAGGGCATGCTTGACACGCCTATATCGGACAAATGAAACTCGTCTTGGAGTGATGTTTGGACCGGTCCCGACATAATTTTTGGACTAATACCAGCATTAGTCAGCGGAGTGGAGCTGTGTGTGACTGTGCATGTCATCATAGTTACAAGTGAAAGTTCTATCCATTCACCCATCCCCATGTCTGCAGCAGGTCAGGATGAGAAAATTCATAACTTTGACCAGATAAGTAAAAACTAAAAAAAAGGAATTTAAAAAAATCCTTATGTATGCCAGGCCAGTGTATTCATAACAGAAAGTGCAGCAAGGGAACTGGAAAAGATTCTGCAATCTGCTGCAGCCTGCACACTTCTGAAGTTTGCTCTTTTGTTTTTAAAAGTAGTACTGTTAGGGGGTAGCGGTGCAACGGTTTCATATGAATAATGTAGGTGTGTGCGTGTTTGATTGATTTTTGTCTCATATTTTAGGTCTGTTGTTCCTCATAAAATTTGTGGTTTACGAATTTACTAAATGACAGCCATTTGCGGTTCAGACTACTTAGACTGCTGCAGAGGATTATTATGGATTGCTAATAAACTGCTTCTTGTAGTCCAGCACTTAATTCTCTTAGCAACCATTTACCTAAAGTATAATAACTCTGGTCAAGCTGTTTTAACAGACAGTGTTCTGAGAGAACTGGGAAACTGGATAGGCACTTCAATTACCTCCTGGACATAATGCATAGGAACTATGAACCTGTGAAGTACTAAAGGAAAGTTTATAATTAATAAGTAATCATAGCAGATGTGAAATGCAAGATTTTAGAAAATATGCAGAAGCAGCAAACATTACACAGTGGTTGCGATATTCAGAAGACTTTAATTTATGATGGGAAAAGTTAGAGGACAGGAGGTTATATAAAAGAGGTAGGGTGGTGGAAGTAATGGAAAGAAATATTAATAAGGAGATTTGTAAGTCTACGAGATATACTGTATAGATGGGTAGCTATGAATTGGAAACAAGGCTCATGTTTCAGACTTCTGAAGAGAGATTAAAGGGAAAGGCATAGTAAAGTGTATGTTACACTGCAGAATTATGGCAAGCAAAGTCAGAAGAATTATGCTGTAACTTAAAGTCATTCTAGAAGTGATATGGTTAAGGGATGGTGATTATTTGGTTTGCAGAGTAGTTAAGTGCTTCAGGGAGATCAACTAATGAGTCAAAAAGAAAGCTTATACTAGAGAGGAGGTAGATACAGTGAAGCAGTAATAGTGAAAAGTTAAGAAGGGCAGGATAGGACCAGAGACAGATACTGGTCAAATGGGGTCCTAGGCAGGGCAAAGGATAGAGCACCCCCCATAATGATACCAAAATTCCTTTACACCATAACTACTTTGAGATATGATATTGAGATGCAGGAACTATATTTACACACACACACACACACACACACACACACACACACACACACACACACACACACACACATATAAGTACATATACAGACAGACAGAGACAAAAAAAAAAGATTTACATTATGTAAAGTAGCATGTATTTCATTACAGTAATCATATTAAAGTAACTCTACACTGAGCAAATCATGAGCTTTTTGCCTTTTTCCACCATAAAAGAGATAATTTTTTCACATCAATAACTGGGAAAAGCCAAAAGAAGAAGAAGAAGAAGAAGAATATATACTTCAGTAAATGTATCTTTTCAAACTTTATAATTATGTTCAGTTCTTCAACTGTCCTTCAGTCTGTCTGGTTTCTGCATGTCGTTCCATATCTGGGGTATTCCTTAGGACTATTCTTTCTGATCTGGCCTTTACCTTGAGACAGTTCTTGCTATACTATAGCTTTTCTTGAAGGTACAACTTCAGGAGCTTACTCTGCAATTCCTGACTTTCACAGTTCTCAAACGATCAATTTTCCTATAACAATATTGGTTGTGACACTTCTGGTTACTTTTCATCCTTGGTGTTTGACATACTTGCCTACAACAATGCCTGAATCCTCACCTACAACTTTACATCTTCTCCATGAACAACAAAGGTTCTTGGTTTGACTGTCTGAACATCTACTCCAGCTTCAGGATGTAAACCACCCATTGGCTTTTGTATTCCTACCACTTGTAAACTTGGTTGTCTGCAGTTTCTATTATGAAATATTAGCTTGAGTGTGTGTGCCTTCTGTGGAAGGTTGGGTGCCGGGCAGGCAACTCGACACTGTAAAACTCCTCTGCCAATCATGAGTGGACAAGGTGATCCGCTGTGGCGACCCCTAACCGGGAAAAGCCAAAGAAGAAGACTGCTACTTCAACATTTACTTTATTTTACAATGATTTTCAGGCATCATAACATAAGTAAATGAGATAATTTACTTTTCACCATTCTGCCCCTTTGTATGAAGTTTCAGCACTCAGTAACTTAATATAAGTAAGCTATTTGATTTTCAGTCAAGTGCCCATTAATAACTGACCTGGTGAGTCTCTGCTTAGGTGCAATCATTTATTCTAAAACTATGACATGCCAATTCATATATTGTCAGATACAGCTCTTTTTCATTGGATTTATCACTATTTGGATGTCTCCCCACTTGCCCATTTGACTGCAAAAATGCAAACTGGATGTTACAACCACAAATTTTCTGAAAGCCTGACTTTAATTTGCAGATCAACACCAAATTCAACAGCATCAGGGTTCCTCATGTCCAGAAAATACAACTCTAATATAATAATCGCACTGGCACTTGTGCCTGTCAATGTGATTATTTAGGGGACAGTTCTATTGTCTAAGTGAAACTTAGCACAGCAGTAGATATTCTAATAGATCACTGTTGCAGTGACCTAAGCTACATGGGTCCTAACACAGTGCAACCAGCCAGTTTCTCACGGCCGAGGGCATGTTTTTCATCCTCCAACTGTCAGGAGTAGCAGCAGAGCTCCATAAAAAGGCTGCTGTAGCAGAAAAATGTTTCAGTCCATTTTTTTTTTGCCCAGGAGGGAGGCAACAGCCTTGAAGAGAATGCTAGGAAACAAACCAGCAGTAACTATATACATAAATGGGGGGGCACATCTACATCCTGGCAAAATAATGCAAACAAGAAAAGGGGGTTAGAGGGTGGGAATGCTAATGCAACAGTGAGCTATTAGAACATCTGCTGTTATAGTAAGTTTTAGTTACACAGCTGTACTCTGTTCAAACATATATCACTGTTGCAATAACAAGCTATACGGGTAGATTACTATCATAGCTTACAGAATAAAAGGAGGAGGACAGTAAGCTAAGACTCAAGCAGCCTGTGGAGAATTGTCCTAGTAAAGCCTGTTATGGACATGGAGAAGGAATCCAGTTTGTAATGCTCTGTAAAAGTGTGTACTTCTAGAGTCCACCCTTTTCCAGAAAGCCACTGAAGTAACCAATGCCTTGTGGAATGGGCTATAACCCCACCTGGAAGTGGCTTATTATGGTGAGCATAACAAAATACAACAGCATGAGACAACCACCTGGAAATAGCACATTTTGAATTTAGTTTTTCCTTTCTCTTACCATCATAGGAGACAAACAGCTTTCCTGAAGGTTTATGTTTTGTCTGGGTTGTAAATGAGTTTCCTGTGAACCTCTAGATTGTGAAGGATTCTTTCTCCCTTGCTTACTAGTTCAGGAATGAAAGCTAGGAGTTTACTAGTCTGGCTTAAAGTAGTCATAAAGGTAGGATTTGTTCTCAAAGAAACCCTGTCTATGTGGAAAATAAGCTAAGGCTAACTCACCATAATAGCCTGTAACTCAGACACTCTCCTAGCACATTTCAGAGTAATAAGTAAAACTGTCTTCCAAGTTAAGAATCTCAATTCAGCCTCATAAACTTGTTCAAATGGAGAAACAGTAAGATTTTCAAGTACAAATTAAAGATCCCAAGGATGTCACCTGTTTCCTAGGTGAATGAGTATGTAACATCCCTTTCAAAAACTGTTTGAGTATTGTTGCCTCATTGGGAGGGGCACTTGTTTTCTTACTCATGTACACTCATTATTATCTGTAATGTAAAGTTGAACACTTTTATACCCACTTTACGTACTATTAGTATATTGGAGATGCCACTTCAATCTAGTATTATGTTGATACATAATTAAATTTTTAGGTTTTTTGATGATAGAAGACATATATAGTTTGCAGTTAATTTTAAGTATTTTGGATGCATAACTTGATTAGGCAGTTATAGAAATGTTAGTAAACGTATGTAAAAGACAGTTTAAGGCTTAAACATGATTTATTAACTTACTTTTGCTCATATACGCTGCGTAGCATATCTAGGGTATTGACTTAGATATAGGACAATATGCCTGGTATAGTGTGTGGAGAGTCAAGGTGGTGTGATTTTACTGTGGATGTGAATTATGTTAGCGTTTCAGTCATTGGGTAGTTTAATCCCAGTACATTCTAGTAGCATTGGGCTCTATTCGGAGTTCATATATTAAGAGGTGATTAGATGAGCTGCCTGCCCTCGTGATCACATTACTGTGAGCGAGTGAGTGGGCACTTGTTATTGTAAGATTGTTATTTATTTTGCTAACTCTCTTGCTAGAGAAGAGGTACTTTACATTTGGGATATGGTCACGCATTTTAGGAACCACCCCATACTAAGTCAGTTTTCGGGGGATTTACTAGATGGTAGAGTGTAGCATGAGCGCACTTATTATTTATGACCAGCAATAATGCAGTAGGTATGAATGGCTATATGGCATTTTAGCGATGTGCTGTTTAGTTGCTGACAGCATATCATATATTCTGTGTTTTTACATGGAAATTCTCTATAATATGTTTTTTAGATGTTGTTTAGATTTATCTGCATTAATGAGGTACATGCTGTAATGTCTGGATTTAATATGCAGTATGACAAGCATGCACAGAAGGTTGTTGTATCTTTCGGCTTTTCCCGGTTAGGGGTCGCCACAGCGGAACTCCGGTCCGCTAATGATTGACAGTAGATTTTTACGTACCGAGTTGCCAGCCCTGATGCACAACCTTCAACGAAGGTATGCCCATTCACGCATATCTCCACACAGAAGACGCTTTAGCTGAGAATCGAACAGGACGTCTTATTGTGAGGTAGAAGGTACAAATGTATTTGTAAGCCATGACGTTTTAAGTTCTTATATGCTCTGCATAACTGTAGCGTTTAATATAGAGCTAGAATAATGTGAGATTGAAGGTAATATGTTGTACACATTTTTATTTTATTTTAGAAGGATATGTTGCTTTAAATCCAATATGTTAGTCATGTAGGTACGCGACTACGTTTTTATGATATGGTTTTACCCTGGCATTGTGTGCGATGATTAGAAGCACCTGTGGATACGTTAGCATTTAGTGAGTATATATGAAATGTACTTATATGTGTTTATTTATATGACCTGAAGAAGCCACTTGAGTAGTGGTGAAAGCGCTAACCTAATTAAAGACTGTTCGCTTATATTCAGGTTTGCAGAGTCGTTTGTGTATGAATAAGGATACCGTGCTTCGCTCCACTGTTTGTACGTTTTTTGTTTGAGTATTATTAGAAAAGGAGATCCATGGGTAGACAAGCAGAAATGGCTAACAAATTTACCTTGACAGAGGAATATGAAACACCATTGGTCAGTAACTCACACAAATAATCAAGAACCAGAGGCAACTGGGTCTGCAGAGAATCCTGGTTCTTTGCCTGGCAACCACTAGAAAATCTTTTCCACTTGCATATATATAATTTTAGTAGTAGTTTTTCTCATTTCGTTTAGTATTTGCTGTACATCCTTAAAAACAAGGTGCCTAAAAGATGGTTAGCTGAAGAGCTTCTAGACTGAGGTGTATCTTGTATGAGTAAATCCAGTCTATGGGAAAGCTTCTGGTAACTGTCCTTCAGCAAACTGAAAAGGGGAACCACTGTTGTTTTTGTTGAAAGAGGTCACCACCACAATTTTATGGAGAGCCTTTATGGATCTTTAGAAGAATCCTGGATATCAGTGGAAAGGGTGAAAAAGCATACAGGAACATTTCCCATCCATGGTACTAAGAATGCATGTGTTTTCCAGGCCTATCTGTAAGGAGTCACAAAGCATAATTTCTCTAGCTGTTTCTTCTGAAAGGAAGCAAACAGATCTACTTGAGGTGTTTCCCACAATTGGATCAATTATTCAAATATCCTAAATGAAGTTTCCATTCATGAAGGTCTGTTTTGGTCCTGCTAAACTTGTTTACAATCAGGTTTTGAACTAACAGAATGTATGAAGCCTGCAAAGTCGAACTGAGCTAAGAAGCTACCTCCCAGGCTGTCATAGCCATTCTTGTAAGAGGGTTAAGAACTGTTATCCCCATGACTATATACCACATCAATGTGATGTTGCCTGTATACAATCGCAGAGGTTCAGGAGACTAGAGGTTCAAGACAACAGCCAACCTCTCTGTGACATATTTATGTGGTTCTGTTTGTCCACTAGGTCCCACAGATCTTGAACTTTTACCCCTTTTGAAACCAGTCCCCACTCCCCATCTGTAATGATTGACTACACAGGAGCTGGAAAGGAGAATGGAAGACCTGGATTACAAGCTATCTTGCATTTCAAAAAAGCGGCCAGCACCAAGGTGTATAATGCACACATATATTTTATTGGGTTTGAAGTGGTTCCACCAACATCATACCGGTTGCGGCATCCTGCCTTCTTCCATGATAAAAGTATGTATGCAGCAATAATTAATTAATTAAACAACCATCTTCCTGTTACATCATATCCTATAGAGACAAATACCATTCCACTAAATTAAAGTTAGTCATTAAGACCAGGAAAAAAAAGTCCCCCTAATTTAATTATCCACCTCTTTTCTTTTTTATTTAAAATAGAGTACCAGCCAAGTTTATTGCCTCGATCCCCCTGAATTTTGTCAACAACAGTAAAATAAAACTTGGTAGAATTATGGGAGATGCAATGTCTATATAAGGCATTAGTTAATCGCTTATTCCGTATATTGCTAAAATGTTCAGACATGCGTATATGTAAAGGATGGGAGGTTTGACCTATATAGAACGCTGAGCAAGTACAAGTGACCAAATATATCACCCAGTCTGTTCCACAGTTAGCAAAGAATCTTATATCAAAAACTTGGCTGGTGAGTTTTTACTGGAAAATTGTTTTGACTTATATACAAACTTGCAGAAGGTACAGTGGCCACACGGAAAAGAACCCAACAATTTGTCCCCAGTGATCGTCACTTGGTAACCAGAGTAACCCCTGGTTCTATCCCGTTTGAAATGTGAAAAGTATGATCCCAGAGTTTTGCCCCTCCAATAAGAAAATTGACACCTAGAGTTAAGCATCTGATGCAATTCCTCACTGGCCAATAAAATATTCCAATTTTTGGAGACCACGTCCCTAAGCAAATTAACATTGCGCCCATAAGTCGTCACAAAGCTGATATTATCTGAATCATCCCTATGTCCTTTATCTTTATAGTCCAACAACTGTGATCTTACTTGCTTAGAGGCCCAATCACTGGCAAACACAACATCCTGCTGTCTATAACCACTGACCTGAAACCTATGAGAAAGATTCTGTTGAAATAAATCAAAATCTTCCTGCGTAGAACATATTTTCCTAATACGTAGGAATTGGGATTTGGGTATATTTTTGGTGATGTGGTGTGGATGTAAACCGGAGGCAAACAACAAGCTGTTGTACAGGGGGTATCTTTTGAAAACCTGAGTTCGTAAGGTATCATCAGGGTTTCTTATGATAATAACATCTAAAAAGTTAATTTGTTGAATATCACATTTCAATGTGAATTCAGTCCCTCACTTGTCATTTAAATACTGTACAAACTCCAACAAATATTGCCTGTCCGCCCGCACACCATCCAGCAATCGTCTAAAAATCTTCTCCAAATATCTATCTCATTCAGATAAATATTATGGGTATCATCATATATCAACTGCTTTTCCAAATATCCCATAAAAATGTCAGCATATATGGGGGCAAATGACGCACCCATCGCTGTACCCTGTGTCTGCCAGTAACACTTCCCTTTGAAATAAAATACATTTTTGGATAGAACATGCTCGGCCATACAGACCAATAGTGTATTGAAACCAACCGGATATAAATCAGCCCTCTCCAACCAGTATTCAAGCCCTGTAGGCCCGGCCAGTGGGGTATATTAGTATAAAGTGCCTTCACATCCAGTGTACAAATAAGCCAGGAAGGTTCCAACTGTGTATCAGATACAATTTTCAAAAATTGCATGGTATCCTGTATCCTAGCCCTTATGAGTTTCAATAATGGTTTCAAATACTGTGTCAAAAAGGCCGACAATGGTTCTGTCAAAGATCTCATACCTAAAACTATAGGCCTGGTTGATTAATTAATTAATTAATTAATTAATTAAATTAATTAATTAATTAATTAATTAATTAATTAATTAATTGTGTATAAATGGTGGTTTCTGCATACATACTTTTATCACTGAAGAAGGCAGGATGCCGAAACCAGTATGATGTTGGTGGAACCACTTCAAACCCAATAAAATATATGTGTGCATTTTGGGTACACTCTAATCGAATTACTGAAATCTCGAATTTCGTATGGTCGAGACCATATGATCGAGATTTCAGTAAATCGAATATGTGTAATGTTGAAAAATAAAAGTTTACTTACCTTAATACATTGCGTACACACAGAGGCAAGGATTCTTGTACGCTCTGTGTGTACGTAATGTTTTATTTTTTTGTGTGGTGTTGACAGGAAATGAGAAATCTCCCGTTTTGTGCTTCCGCATACAGCGCAAGATGGGAGATTTCCCATTTCCCCACTGTAGCGCGATCTTGGAGTTGGTATATTTAAGTAGGGGGGGGCACAGCCCCCCACATGGGGGTTGCAGGGGGGCAAAGCCCCCCTGCAAAAGCGAAGTTTGTCTTTTTTTTTTTTGGTTTCATTTCAGAAGTTCGAGTTTACAAAACTCGATGTTTTGGTTTCGGTTATTTGAAGTTCAAGATTTTGTAAATTCGAGCTTCTGAAGTGAATCCGTGCATTTTACACCTTGGTGCTGGCCACTTTTTTGAAATGCAGGATTGGTGTTTTGTCCGATTGCACTTGCCATACCTGCAATTGTCTTCTGGGTTCTCTAGTGTTGGGTCTTGCTGTTGGCTTGGTGTTTGCACCGTTTGAATCTGTGGCTGTATGACAATTGGTTTTCTTCATGTTTGCCTCCAATAGGGGCTTTTAGTTTACTTCTATCGAGGAGAGGTATTTTATCCACATTTGGATTTCCGAATGAAAAGGAATTGCTTCTATCCTTATTGAATTTGGGCAGATGTCAGCTAGGATATGTAACAGCTGGTCACCATTTTAGTCTGGGTGGAGAGCAACAAGTTATTGTCGTTTTGAGCGGCAGCTGGATTTTCTGTCGTTGAAATCATCTAAGGTATATTGCTGGGTTATATTCCATTGGGCAAACCAGGAAGGTATATTTTTTCTGTTTTTGGTAACAGCAGTCCCACATTTTTGAACATTTTTTGGATATTTAAGTGGGCCAGTGTACGGGTTTGTTTGGTTTCGGCTTTTTCTATACTATATGTGAACGGATGGTGATTTGGAGCATTGAATGGATTGAGTTTTTACAACTATGATGGGTGATATCGATCCAACATTTATAGTCCAGGGCATAACAGATGACTTATTTCCAGCTAAGGAAACGTTTGCTTATTAATTGTTTTTGATTGGGACTTGCTGTTTCTCTCTATATATACGTTTTGGTCATTGAATGGGAAATGACTCATGAATGGACTGTCTGGCTCGCGGAACTGTTATATCAACATAGACATTGGATTTAAGACTTTGATTATTATTTCTTCATATTTAATATAAAAAAGGGGGCATTGTATTGCAACACCCATATTGGGTGTATTGTATTGTGTGTAATGATGACTGTAGTTTCGTTTAAACTATTACTCTATTTTTTTCAAACGGAGTGCCTGGGTCAAAAATTAATAACATGTGTATGTAAACTGAAATGACCTTATTTTTTGTTCATTGCTTTTGAACACATTTAAGAGCAGGTCTGATATTTTGGTAATATACAACACTGGTTTGTGGACCTGTATACTATTATTTTTCTATACTACTAATTTGGTCAGGAGTTTATAATTATCCTCTTATTAGTGTGCTGCAACTGTTTTCGGTTGGGATTCTCAACAGTGAAGGGGATGTTCCATTATGAGAAGCTTTTTTTATTTATGTAGCTGACTACAAATTTGCTTAGGAATCCCTGTTAACATGCTAGCCTATTTATAGTGACAAGCTAGATTCGAATTGGGAACATTATATGTTTTCCTTTGGACTTCAATAGTGTTTACTGATTTCCGGAGACTAGGGGAATTTATTCCTCCGTGTGATTGGGGTAAGGTTTTTTTTTACCCTGTTGGTTGGTGAGCACCTAACTAGTTGAGGGACTTGGGTATTTATTGGTGTTATTGTCACATGGGGGATGTCTCTATCTAGATTGATATATTTGATTGGTTTTGAATGCCAACAGGTCTATGGTGGTGTGCATGCTACATTTTGACTGATTATTGCGCATTATTGTGGTGTATTCTCATATGAAATATTGATTGTGTGATCAATACAGGTGTGTGGAGTATTTTGAGGATTGTGAAGCTTATTGTCATGGATCTGAATACTATTCTACAGGGCCTATGTGCTGATAAGAATGATATACAAGTCTTTGGTCTGGCAACACCAGTTCAAGAGACTGTGAACAAAGAAAATATAGATCTTATTGACGGCTGCAATCTATCATTTAATAAATTTGGCAAAAATATGAGAACACTACGCACGAATGTATGGCCTCTCAGACTATTCAAAGCATATCAAAATAAAAATATTAAGCCAAGGGGGTTGAGAGTCAAAATTCACACATTAGTGGGCAAAATGGATGATACACTATTGAAAGAATGGGGAGAGGCACAACAAACTTCCTTCATGACATTTGTAAATATTCTCTCTTCATACTATGAAAGGATGACTGAAGAGAATATAGGTGAGGTGAAAGCAGTATGTGAGGAACTTAGGGTGTATGAAAGACAGCCCCATTATGTTACATGTTTGAACAAGCTAACAAGGGACTTATTGACATTTGAGAAACAAATTAAGGACAAAAAGATCCAACAATTTAATAAAGACAAGGGGGATTATCTGAGGGGGAAACCATTTGAGTATCAGAGAAGTGTTACATTTTTAGATCCAGACAGATCAGTTGCAGCACCTATGAGGAAAAGGCGCAGATCCATTCTCAAAAAAGATAGGTACTAATTACAGCAGTACATCAGGGGAGGAATCATCAACCGTGGACACAGATGGTCCAAACACACAGGAGTCCTCCATTCATAAAAAGCAACGTAGTTCTGACCACCCTTTAGACGTAGTAGGCATAGGGGTGGGAGAAAACATAGGCATAAGCACTGTGGAGGGTCTACTACAAACACTGATAACTCGGTAGAGCAATATTATAACATCCATAACATTTCTACTGCTGAACTAACGGATGATCAAAAACAACTGCTAAATAAAGGATTCAACTATGTTCCTGGTATCTTTACTGATGAAGATGATATGGTCAATGATATTCTGGCTTTCTGTCACAGACTTAACCTTAGATTAGTTTTTGGTTCAAGGGAATCATCTCAGAGATCTACTGATGTCAGATTTTTGAAATCTAACTTTACACCCTTGATGAACAAATATGTATCTATCTTTCAGCAAGCAGTGCTCAAAGATTTACATTTTAAATTGTGTCAATCTAGAATGCGTGGTCATAACCTGTTGGTGAATGACAGGCCTTACTTGAATTGAAAAATAACACCAATATAGTTATTTTTCCGGACGATAAGGGTGGGGCAGTGGTCATTATGAATTTAGATTATCTGGCTGAGGGAAATAGACAATTGTCTAACCCACGGCATTACATGCATATGCCCATTGACCCTACCATCAGCTTCAAGAAAGATATTGATTTGTTCCTCAAAAGGGCTGTTGAAGAGGGAATTATTAAGGTTTCGGTCATGCAACATTTGGTGGTGGGGGATCCTAAACAGCAGTATCTTTATTTATTGCTGAAGATGCATAATAGTTTGGATAAACCCCCGGGAAGGCCTAGAGTTTCAGGTATGGGATCTCTGACAGAACCATTGTCAGCTTTTTTGACACAGTAACCATTATTGAACTTCATAAGGGCTAGGATACAGGATACCAAGCAATTTTTGAAAATCATATCTGATACACGCAATTTTTGAAAATCATATCTGATACACAGTTGTAACCTGCCTGGCTTCTTTGCACACTGGATGTTGTTGTTGTTTGTCTTTCGGCTTTTTCCCAGTAAGGGGTCGCCACAGCGGAACTCCAGTCCGCTAATGATTGGCAGTAGATTTTTACGAAACGCCGGATGTGAAGGCACTTTATTCTAATATACCCCACTGGCTGGGCCTACAGGCACTTGAATACTGGTTAGAGAGGGCTGATTTATATCCGGATGGTTTCAATACACTACTGGTCTGTATGACCGAGCATGTTCTATCCAAAAATGTATTTTATTTCAAAGGGGAGTGTTACTGGCAGACACAGGGTACAGCGATGGGTGCGTCATTTGCCCCCATATACATTGACATTTTTATGGGATATTTGGAAGAGCAGTTGATATATGATGATACCCATAATACTTATCTGAATAAGATAGATATTTGGAAAAGATTTTTAGACGATTACTGGATGGTGTGGCGGGCGGACAGGCAATATTTGTTGGAGTTTGTACAGTATTTAAATGACAACAAGTGGGGGGTTGAATTCACATTGAATTGTGAAATTCAACAAATTCACTTTTTAGATGTTACGATCATAAGAAACCATGATGCTACCTTACATACTCAGGTTATCAGAAAATACACCCAGTACAACTGCTTGTTGTTTGCCTCCAGTTTACATCCACACCACATCACCAAAAATACACCCAAATCCCAATTCCTATGTATTAGGAGAATATGTTCTACACAGGAAGATTTTGATTTATTTCAACAGAACCTTTCTCATAGGTTTCAGGTCAGGGGTTATAGACAGCAGGATGTTGTGTCTACCAGTGATTGGGCCTCTAAGCAAGTAAGATCACAGTTGTTGGAATATAAAGATAAAGGACAGAGGGATGATTCATATAATATCAGGTTTGTGATGACTTATGGGCGCAATGTTAATTTGGTTAGGGACGTGGTGGCCAAAAATTGGAATATTTTATTGGCCAATGAGGAATTGCATCAGATGCTTAACTCTAGGTGTCAATTTTCTTATCGGAGGGGCAAAACACTGGGATCATACTTTTCACATTTCAAACAGGATAGAACCAGGTGTTACTCTGGTTACCAAATGATGATCACTGGGGACAAATTGTTGGGTTCTTTTCCGTGTGGCCACTGTACCTTCTGCAAGTTTGTGTATAAGTTTAAACAAATTTCCAGTAAAAACACCAGTCAAGTTTTTGATATAAGATTCTTTGCTAACTGTGGAACAGACTGGGTGATATATTTGGTCATTTGTACTTGCTCAGCATTCTATATAGGTCAAACTTCCAGTCCTTTACGTATATGCATGTCTGAACATTTTAGCGATATATGGAATAAGCGATTAACTAATGCCTTACAAAACTTATTGACAGAATAAAGAGACAATATTTTTCCTTAAAAAAAGAGACAATATTTCCAATTCTTTCCTGTATTTAGCATCTCTCCTACCTTTAACCTGCCTAGTAAAAGTTACTTAGATCCCTTCTAATCTTAACTGAGAAATATTACAATTGCAAAAGGATGCCCCATATTCTCACTACTGCTTTATATAATGGAATCAGTATTTTTATCCATAATAATAATGGTCCTTGGAATGTTTTTAATCCCATAATACCATCTTTTAAATACTTCCAGAAAGTTAAACCCAAAGCTAAATTTACTATCAATTTTAATTCTCAAGTCCCTTATTACATCTACTTATTGTAACAAACAGTCCGTCATAGAATATAAGTAATATAGGTTAGCATTACTACAATGCATAACTTTAGTCTTCTTAACATTAAACTTCTTATGAGATTTCACAGCCCAAGATTCAAGATTATCCAAATAAACCTGCACCCTGGATTGATCCCCAACTGAGGTAACTATTGACCCAGTTTTTGTATCACTTGTCTATCAACCTGCAGACACTGAAATTGGGTACAAAGGTCCCGGAAAAGTAGGTACACCCAGCCAAAAATCTGGACATCTAGTTAGCATAAAATCTGATTGTAAAATAGCTTGTAACTCTTCTCGCTTTCAATAGGAATTCAGGGCACTACTTAGTGACACATGTTTAAGAAACAGAGTGACAAAAATGATTGAAAAATAGAAGCATACTACCAAAGAGATAGCATAAAATATCTATACTTTTTGAACTGCACTGCAAAATTCTGCCACATAAGGTCATTAATTTTTGCTTCTGAAAAAGGAAGCTTGAAGATGCATGCCCTTTTTTTAAATTATTGGTGCTACAAATATGTTGGTCACATGATGTGATTTTCTGTGTATAGACAACTTCAAAAATCACCTGTAATGGGGAGTTGAGAAAATTGTGTGAAAGTGTAACTCTTACCTGAAAAAACGGCCATATCTCCAAAAATGGGTACAAGGGCAGCTCATTTACTCACCTAGGATTTATTAGCTGGCTTGGTAAATTAATTTGGCATGAGAGTACTGGGACAAAACCATCCTAACACAGGTCTAACTTAAAGTCCAGAGTATTAACAAATGACTCTACCAGAACATTTTCAAAATATTTATCTAAAATATACAACAAACTTATAGGTCTATAATTCTCCACACTAAAGGCTTTACCACCCTTTAGGACCGATACCACAACAGCATCTCTCCACATTTCTGGTATTTAACCTGGGAGTAAGGATTCTTGAAAGAGAAACAAAAGACATGTAGTGATATTCTTAACAATAAGCCTCAGGAAAAAATGTTCAGGACATCTGATCCTGCAGCTGTGTAAGGCTTTAATTGCTTTGATAACCTTTTCCAATACAGCACAAGTTACTTTCAAGCATTAAATAAAAACTGGAACAGTCTCCAAACAATGGTAAAACATGAAGAAATAATACTTAAAACCACTGTTAAACCAGAAGACAAGCCTTAAAGCAACTCTTCAGCATTAATACAACTTTATTTCATGCTTTCGTCAATAACAACAGACTTCTTCAGAAATACATTACAGAAAGATATAAGCTTAAATACTTGAAATAAAATCATGTTAACCAATCACACTAAACATACAATTAAAAACACATCCAATGTAAAGTACCCCCTTTTTAACCCTTTAACTTCTAAACTCCTATAGCCAACCTATGGTCCTTCAGAAAACATTTAATATTTAGGGTGTCATTTAAACCTGGTGGTTTGTCTGCCTCTAATTTTACTTGCCATTCAGTTTCTCTTTGTTCCACCTGATTTTTATAATTTCCTTCCCTTAAATCATAAGGTATGTGTTCTACCACTACAAAGAAAAACTTCTTATAATTATTGCACCTAACGGTCTGTTTATATAGGGCATTATTTTCGTTCTTTGTTTTAATGTCATAAAGATGTCCTTTTATCCTAGTGCCCAGCTTCCTAGTGCACATTCCTATATAGTAACTTGGACAGCTTAAACACAAAGCTATGTATACTATCCCTTTAGTCTGGCATGTATATCTTCCAGGTATTTCTCTAGTGTACTGTAAATGTTCTAACATCACGTAGGGCCCTTCATATATAAACCTACAAGCAGTACAACTATTGCACTTAAAAGTCCCTTTATTTTTGCTAGTAAATGGGGCCACCACTTTAGTGTGGTCATGTTGTAACATTTGTTTAATGTTACTGTTCTTATAAACAAAAAAAGACTGTTTACTTAAGATGTCAGTTAGGTCTCTGTTCCCTTCTATAATCTTCCAGTTATTAGATATAATGTTTTTGATGTCAATACTATCTACAGACATTTCTATGGCATATCTAGGCCTAGTTGTTTCCTCTGTAGAATTTCCCTTGTCTTTCAGCTGAAACCCTTTAACTAAGATAGATTCAAATTGCTCATATCTCTTGGAAATAATTTATTGAGCATTTTTATTTAACATGTCTACTCTATAACCTCTTTCTTTAAACAAGGCAGTAATGAAGTTCACCTTTTCCAAAAAGTCATGGTCTTCACTTGTCATACTAGAGGCTCTTATAAACTGGCCTCTAGGTATGTTTTTTTTATATAGTTAGAATGATTACTTCTGTAGTGAAGGTAACTGTTGGAAAATGTACTCTTACAATGGATTTTACTTATAAATGTATTGTTACTGGTGTCCCAATTTAAATGTACATCTAAAAACAAACTGCTTGTCCTTCACCTCCTAACACAAATTTTAAGAAATTAGAACTGTAGTTAATACTAGCCAAGATGTGATTGGTCTTACTGAGTTGTGATGGATCTTTGCTTATGACAAAAAAATAAACCATTGATAAACAACTGATAAAAAATTATGTTTTTAGTGAAATTTAGTTTACTCAAATTTTCTCTTTCACACCAGCCGACTTCTAAACTAGCAAAAGCTGGAGCTACTGAAGACGCCACAGCTACCCCCCCCCCCCCTTAGTTGCTTATAGTGTCTGTGATTAAACAGAAAGAAGTTATTCTCTAGTACTATTTCTAACAGGGAGAAGTATAATTCAACAAGAGAATTATCTATATCTGTATACTTGTTTAGATATAACCTAGTACATTCAATACCTTCTTGTTGGGGTATAAAGTGAGACACCACATCTAAGGTTAACATATAACAACTGCCTTCCTCAAATCTGTACACGTCCTGTAAGTACTTTAGGCTGTTCAAAAAGTCCCAAGACTCTCTGATGTAAGATGGCAAAGCCTGAACTATAGGATTTAATATACAATCTAGAAACAGTGATATTCCCTCTGTACTAGTGGTGCAGACACTATCGGTCTAAAGGGGAGTTTATTGCATCTTTATGAATTTTTGGTATTCTGAACAGAATTCCTATTTTAGGATATTCAACCAACATAAAACTGTACAGTTCAAAATCTATTAATCCATTCATAAGGCAGTCATACAAACAATGCTGTATATACTTAAAGCTATCATGCACTTGTTGTACAGTCACTTTCAAGTATTCTTCACTATTGTCTAACATTTTTTTCAATGGCAGTGTTATATGTTTGTACATTCATGACTACTAAGCTACCCCCCTCCCATCTGCTTTCATGAATCTCACCTGTTTCAAGTTACTGAGTTCATGCAAACCACCAGGTTTAAATGACATCATAAATATTAAATGTTTTATGAAGGACTGTAGGTTGGCTATAGTAGTTTAGAAGTTAAAGGGTTAAAAAGGGGGCAATTAACATTGGATGTATTTTTAATTGTATGTTTATTGTGATTGGTTAATGTGATTTTATTTCAAGTATTTAAGCTTATATTTTTGTGTAATTTTTTTCTGAAGAAGTCTATTGCTATTGATGAAAGCATGAAATAAAGTTATATTAACAATAAAGAGTTGCTTTAAAGCTTGTCTTCTGGTTTAACAGTGGTTTTAAGTATTAATACTTTCAAGCATTGGTCACAACCTTGGAAGGGTATATCCATATCAGCCACCACACTTTTATCTTGTATCTTGATTAGGTGATCTAAGAAAAACCTTAGCCTGAATTTTAAAAACTGTCACACAACTATCTCCAATTACAACGCTGAAGTTGGATTGAGTGCCTTTCTTAAATTGCTTTAGATGCTTAAAATGCCTTCTTATTATCATTGGTTTGACAAGCTATATTTTTGTTATGCCTACTTCTTAAAGACTTCCTAAGCTTCCTAAAAAGATTCTTGTACTTTACATATCTTATTTTGTTAACACAATATGGATTCAACATACATTTTTCCCAATGATAATTTGTTTTTCTTCCAAGCTTTTTCTAAGGTATTATTCCACCACTGGAGTAAATAACCTGGTGGCTTATTTCGAACAAGAGGTAGGTACATGTTCTATCAGGTGGTCAATATCATTATACCCACAGTACATACTGCTTGTTCACAGTCTCAAGAATTTATTTTTTCTAAGATTTATATAACATTAGCCCTAAAAAAAGCCCTCTTCCCACAGGCACACTCATGAATCCCCAGCCATACAATTTAAGTACCTCCAACTCACACTCAGGTGATCTGTGCTAATTCTCATTCTTGGTGCAATCACTGATAGTTTTAATATTCTTGACCCAAAACAATGTCAAGAATTTTAGCCTTCTGTGTAATAGTTTTTGTAGTAATGCTTTAATATTATAAGATGTACTCAGTAAGTTTTTACAAAAAAATAAAGGAGTTAGTAGTAATTAGGCCAAGAGATAGAGTAGAACAAAAACGATATGGTGAATAAGTAACTATACTGAACAATAAAGCCTTAGTAGGAATTATTAAAGATTATAGTAGGTTTAACCTGTTTCGTGAAAACAAGTACAATTAGCTTCACTGTGTAGGTTGTTGTTGTTGTGTCTTTCGGCTTTTCCTGGTTAGGGGTCGCCACAGCGGAACTCCGGTCCACTAATGATTGGCAGTATATTTTTACGTGCCGAGTTGCCAGCCATGATGCACAACCTTCAATGAAGGTACGCCCATTCACGCATGTCTCCACACAGAAGACGCTCTAGCTGAGAATCGAACAGGACGTCTTACTGCGAGGCGACAACGCTAACGCAGCACCATCACCGCAGTTGATTGTTGTTAAAAAATGATGTTGGTTGAGACAGTGTTAGTGCTTTGTCCAGTACGCTCCTTAGTGTGGATGGAACCAGGCTTTTCAGGGAGGAGCAGCACCCTATTTTGATGATTTTATAAAGCAAAGTAGGTTACAGAGTGAAATAGCCCTTGTTCATTATAGAAAGCCAATTAATTTGTTTTAATAGGTAACAGTGATGTATATTTATGTTTGCCAGCAGAGAAAACTTGAATATTTTATTTTCAGTGGTTTGCAGTTTCTGTGTGCTCTGGGCTGAGTGTAAGTACAGCAAGAGAAGAATGCATTCTAGTTTTGACTTTGGAATATTTAAACAATGGCTAGCTGGGTTTTGCAAGACAGCAAGTTGAAGATACAGTAGCAGAGTTTCAGTTGGGACAGAAACTTTGAATTAATATTTTCAGCACAAAGAGAGAAATTAAGAGGGGAGTTGACTATAAGGCCCAAGTACATTTGTTGGGTGGTATTTGGAATAATAATTCCACTGTTATCTTTGAGAAGAATAAGGGGACTGGAAGTCTCAAAACTAAACAGCCACCTTTTCTTCAAAAATACAGGCAACTGAGGAACCTTGCAAAAAAACATACAACTAATGACAAAAAGTTATACTATAGCTCTGCTCAGCTTAACAACAAATCCAATCCTCAAAAACTTTAGTCAGCTCTCAACAACATCCTCTATCCTGGAAAGCCCTCTAATCCCTCCCCATACCCTAACTCTTCCTCTCAGGAAACAGCTACCGTCCTGAATAAACACTTTATCTCTTCCATCCAAAATCTGGTAACCTCTAAGCCAAACTCTACTTCGACACCCACCTCTCCAAGTCCCACTAACACAACTTTGTTTTCTTTTGAGCCAGTTCCCATTACTTACATCAAATCTCTACTACTCAAGCTAAAACCTTGCTCTCCTTCCACTGACAATCTATCTCCTACATTCCTCAAACTTGCTGCTGACTCTATTGCCTATCCTGTATCTATACTAATTAATCGATCTATTCTGGAATCAACTGTCCCCACCCTTTGGAAATCTTTCTTCACTATCCCTCTTCATAAAGGTGGAAACTCCACTGACACCTCAAACTACCGACCCATTGCCATTCTGTCCCCCCTCTCCAAGATATTAGAAAAATGTATTCATTCACAGCTTCTCAATCACCTCCTCACACACCACTTACTTACCCCTACCCAACATGCATTTCGTCCTCACCACAGCACCACCACTGCCCTCCTCTCCTTCACTCATATCATTGCAGAGGCCCTAGACAACAATAAACTCATTTCCTGTCTCTTCCTAGATCTCTCCAAAGCCTTCGATACTGTCTCTCATCCTCTACTACTATCCAAACTCGCAAATCTACACCTATCCCCCTCCACACTTGCCTGGTTTAATAGTTACCTATCTGGCAGGGAACAATCTCTCAAATGGCTCTCATCCTCCACACCTTTCCTTCCCATCTCCACTGGTGTTCCCCAAGGCTCCATCTTGGGACCCCTTTTGTTTAACATATTCACCAATGATCTTTACACCTCATGCAAAGAATCATCCCTTATTCAGTATGCCGACTCCACACTTATATCCATCTCAAATAACATTCCTGAACTACACTCCCTGACCCAACAGGCCCTACTATCCACTGAACAATGGCTCTCTCACAGCCTATTGATCTTAAATCCCAAAAAGGCCAAACTCCTACTTTTCCTTCCCCGTTCTCTTTCTCATCACAAAACCTCCTTTTTTATTACATCTTCTAACAATACAAATATCCAACCCGACACCCACACAAAACTCCTAGGGGTCATTATCGATGACGAACTCAAGTTCAACCTACACATACTCCAATGTATAAAAAAAAAAACAGAAACTAGGTCTGCTATATCGGAACAAAAAATTCCTAACCCCTGAATCTAGACTTATCCTGGGCCAGGCACTCCTCCTCCCCTCCCTCTTATATGCCACCCCAGTTCTTACCAATATCCAGGCCTCCACTCTAAACAAACTGCAACAGACTTACCATAAAATAGCCAGATTCATTACTAATTCCCCATACAACTCACACCACTGCATTTCTTTAAACTCTCTTCAATGGCTTGAACTTCCCCAGTTTCTGCTATCTTATCAATTTCATATGCTACACTCTATTCTTTATAAACCCTCCTTCTGTCCATCTCTATCTTCCTTAGTCTCCATCTACATCCCATCCCGGACCCTCCGTACTTCTAACCAACAATTACTTGATATCTACCACCCAAAAAGGTCAGTAGGCAAATTACTCTACAAACACTCTCTTGCCCATGCTTGGAACAAACTTCCCCTTGACTTACGTTCAATCTCCCACACCTCACACTTTAAAAATGAACTAAAAGCTTATTTTCTCAATTCCAGAACCTGCCCTTGCCATGACCCCACCTAGTCTTCCTTCCCTTTATGTACCCTCAAAAGGACCATACTTAGTACCTCTTTACACCTCTCTCTCTCCAATGTGTCTACTATGCATTTGCACAATTTTATACAAACAAAAAATGTTAATTGTTGACCTATTGAACTATATCAATGTAAAATTGTTACTTAGCTTCTTTTTAATGCAACTTTAATTTTATGCATGTATCCCAACATATGTGAATCGTTTTGCTATAACTGCTATTATATCAATATTGTTTAAAATTGTACTTGTTTTAAAATGTATTACTGGAGCTTTTCTCCTCGGGTCTCCACTGAAAATGGGCCACAAGCCCAGTTGGACAAACCCGTTTAACAAATGTCAATAAATAAATAAATAAATTATGGGTAGCAAAATTTATTTCATTAGTTTTGGTAGCATTCAATAAGAGTTTACTGCATAGTTAGGAGTTTAGTTTTAAGAAATTTGTCTGAAGTTTATGCTGTAGGGACTGATGTGTTCTACTGGATATTATCATTAAAATGTCATCTGTGTGCATAACCAGATTAAGGTGTTGGAGCTCAGAGGTTACATCATTAATAAAGATGAAAAAGAGAAAATAAGAAAGAATACAGAAGAGAAGAGAAGAGAAGAGGCCCTAGCACAGAGACCTGGGAAAATTCAATAGTGTACCATATTTGTTTAGTGAATTATTTGCATACACTTGGAAAGTACTTTCTTTTAGGTAGCGCTGACACCATTTGATTGTGTGCAAATAACCTAGCTGTATTACAGTCAGCAGTAGATGCACACAACAGTACCAATTATTCCTTGAACCTAGGACACCCCTTATTTTTGTGCCTATTCACACATCACAATCACCACTAACATGGCATATAATTAGAATTTCTTAATTTTCTTACAATTGGTAACTTTTGATTGTAGCAGCACTTATCCACTTCATTCTGTAAATATGTGTAAGTCTTTACTCGAAAGAAATGCTCTGGCTTAGCTGCTTATATCCACAGGGATACAAAGTACAGTTGTGTACCTACCATAAATGTAGATGTTTGAGTGTATTCACTGTTGCAGTCATTACACTTGGGTTATCCTGCTGGCAGGCTACCTGCAGTCAGCCTGAATTCCAAAGTCTTGGTCCGGCGTTGGTTGCTGTCACCTCTTCCCTGACGTCAGTGCACCAGGGGTATAAAAGATGCAGCCGACGCCATTTTCTTCAGTTTTTCTTGCCCCAGATGTCAGGTGCCCTCTAAAGGGTAGTTTAAAAAAAACATTGCTTATAAAAGCATGCAGTAAAATAAACAATACCTTCATCTACAAGCAAATACACCCGATAGGTTGTATAGGATAGAGAAGTACAGATAAGTCCCAGCAAAGAAAGGGGGATGGTGGGTGGGTAACCTGGACTGCAACAGTGAATACACTCGAACATCTACATTTATGGTAGGTACACAACTGTACTATGTTCATCGTGTTTCACTGTTGCAGTCATTACACTTGGGTTGAATCCCAAAGCTGAGGTTGGGCGGCTGGGTCTAAATAGAATTAGGGTCTAATAGGCCCTGCAGAACTGCAGTGGCAAAGCCTGCTCTGGATTTAGAGTAAAGAGGTAATTGGTAGTGCTTATTAAAAGTGAGCACTGAAGTCAAAGTTGCAGCCTTCAAAATATCCTTGGTTGGTACTCCTCTGAGGAAGGCTGCTGAGGTGGCTGCTGCGCTGGTAGAATGTGGTCTAATGCCCTTAGGTACTGGCTTGTCATGTTGTGAATAGCAGAAATGAATGCAGTGTCTTATCCATTTTGAAATAGTCTGCTTTGAGATAGCCTTTCCTTGTGATCCTGCAGCATATGTCACTAAAAGTTGCTCAGTCTTTCTGAAAGCTTTAGTTTTGTCCAAGTAGAAGCGTAGCTGTCTGTGTATGTCCAAAGAATGCAGAAGTCTCTCCCCTTTATTCTGTGGGTTTGGGAAAAAAGTAGGCAAATTAATGGTTTGGTTAAGAGCCACACTGGACACTACCTTAGGCATAAATGTTGGGTTTGTCCTTAGAGAAACCCTGTCCGGATGGAAGATAATAAAAGGTTCCACAGCCATTAATGCCTGTAACTCTGAGACTCTTCTTGCTGAAGTTATTGCTAGGAGCAGAGCTGTTTTCCATGATAAGAATTTTATCTCAGCTGTATTGGCTGGCTCGAAAGGAGGCTGTGTAAGTTTTTCCAAGACAAAATTGAGGTCCCACGCAGGTATAAGTGCTCTCCTTGGAGGTCTTATATTTTTGGCCCCCCTGAGGAACTGCCTAAGCAATGGATGTAAAAAAATAGGTGGGTCTGTATTGTAATGAGCTGAAATGGCAGAGGCATAGATCTTAATTGATGAGAAAGATAGACCTTTGCCCAGCATCTCAGTTAGATATTGTAAAATCTGAGGTATATGTGGAAAAAGCATGTCAATTCCTTGAGCCTGGTTCCAAGCACAGAATCTCTTCCATTTTTCTGCATAAGATTTTCTGGTGCTGGGCCTCCTGGCCTCCAAAATAACATCCATAACCGCTTTAGAGAGAGGTGTATTCTGAATGGTTACACTATCCGCCATGCAGCTAGATTTAGGGTTCTGAGTTGGCTGTGCAGGATCTGATTGTTTTGTTGGGTCAGTAAATGAGGAATTTGAGGCAATGTCCAGGCTGGGCCTTGGGACAAGCTCCTTAGGATTGGGTACCAGTGTTGGCGTGGCCAATCTGGGGCAATTAGCATAATTTGTGGCTTCTCTTGTCTGACCTTTAGGAGAACCTTGGGGAGGAGAGGCAGTGGAGGAAAGGCATATACTGTAAGGTTGTTCCAGCTGAATGACAAGGCATCCACTTTCCATGCTTGTTTGTGATAAGTCCTTGTGCAGAATCTCTGAAGTTGGCAGTTGTGAGGGGAGGCAAAAAGATCAATGTCTGGGCATCCCCATTTCCTTGTTATCATGCTGAAGATTTGTGGATCTAGTTTCCACTCGTGAGGATCCATGAGGTTTCTGCTTAGTTCGTCTGCAGGAGCATTTGTTTTTCCTGGCAGGAATTGTGCTTGCAGGTGTACTTGGTAGGTCAATGCTGTGTTCCACAAAATCATGGCTTGTCTGCAGAGGGGGTAGGAATGTGTGTCCCCCTGCTTGCTTATGTACCACATAACTGTGGCGTTGTCCATCTTTATCAGCAGCTGTCCTGGATGAAGTAGGTCCTTGAAGGCTGTCAGGGCATTTTGTACAGCTAGCATATCTTTATGATTGATGTGAAGATGCCTTTGGGGGCCATGTGCCCTGAATACATTTTCCTGCCATGTGCCCCCCCCCCCACATAACCTGACGCATCTTGTTGTTAGTGTTTGCCTGGCTGTGGGTAAAGTGAATGGCTGTCCCTTGTTGTGGTGACAGGCCTGTGCCCACCATAGAAACTCCTGTTGCAGGCAGGGAATGAGTGAAATTAATGATTCCAGGCTGTAGCAATGTTGAGTCCAAACACTTTTTAGATACCATTGTAGTTTCCTCATATACAGTCTTGCATATGGAATTAGCAGAATGCAGGAGGCCATGTAGCCCAGAGCCTGCAGAATTTTTCTTGCAGATAACTGGTCTTTGTTGCCATGCTTTCGAAGTAAGAAGTCAAAAAGTAGCCTTTGTTTGTCTGTCGTGAGATAAGCCATCTGGGCAGTTGTATTTAAGTTTGCACCCAGGAATATTATCTCTTGAGAGGGTACTAGTTTTGATTTATTTTCGTTTACTCTGTACCCTAGGCAAATTAGTAATCTTTTTACAAACGCCAGATGCTTTAGTAGAATGTCTTTGGTCTCTGCTTGAATAAGGCAGTCATCCAAGTAGGGATATATCTGAATTCCTCTTTGTCTGCAAAATGCAATTACTAGTGCCAAGCATTTTGTGAAGACGCTGGGCGCAGTAGATAAGCCAAAGGGCAGTACAGAGAATTGGTAAAGCATTGAGCCAGCTATGAATCTGAGGTATCTTCTGCAAGACTGTCTGATTGGGACATGCAGGTATGCCTCTTTGAGGTCGAAAGTTACAAGCCAAGCCTTCTTGCCAAGCATGGGCAGAAGCTGTTGTAGAGACAACATTTTGAATTTCGGCATGTCCAGAAAAGTATTTAGAATAGACAGGTCCAGAATTGGTCTCCATGCTTTGTCCTTTCTTGGTACTAATAAAAGTCTTGAGTCCCTGCTCTTGTTGTGGCACTGGCTAAATGGCCCTCATGTCCATGAGAGATGAAACTTGTTTTTGTGCCTCTGCCCATTGATTGTGTGGCAGGTCTGGCATACCTTTTGCCTTTGGAATGGTGTGAAAGTGGAACCTGTAGCCCTGAGAGACTATATTTAGGACCCATTTGTCCTGGGTGATCGTGTGCCAATTTTTTAAAAAAAAGTGCTAGCTTGCTTTCCCCCTAAGGGTGCTGTCAAAAGATAAGTGCTTGGCATAGGAAGAGGGAAGTCATTGGGACTGTTTCCTATATGGTTGTGATTTGTCTTCTCCGCTTTTGGAAGTAGAAGCACCCCATTGTTTGGGCCTGTATGAGCCCTGGGACTGTTGTCTGCCTCTAGGACGTCTGTATCTGCCTCTTTGTGGCCTGTCTGACACAGGAAAGGACCAATTCTTAGAAGGCCAGTTCCTGCTAAATCTGGCTGGCTGTACCTGTAAGAAATCCTTCACTGTCTGCATAGATTTAGCTTTATCCTCCATTTTCTTCAACACCTCTTCTGCCTTAACACCAAACAAAGTATCATGCTGTAATGGAGCATCCAATTATTTTGCTTTAACATGATCAGGCAGAGTCTGTTCCTTTAACCAAGCATGCCTTCTAATAACAGAACCTGTTAGAGCGGCCCTGCAAGAGGCCTCCAGTGAATCATAACCAGATTGAAAAGTATGTTTTCCCACTTGTTCAGCTGCATGCAATGAATCCTGCAATTCCTTGTTCTCAGAATATTCAGAATTTGTCAACATTTTCTGTTTTAACAGAGACATTAAGTATTGCTGATATATAAGCATATGAAACTGACAATTTAAAGCCCGTACAGCCAAGGTAGCAGAAGAGTAAACTTTTTTCCCCCATCTGTCCAGTGCCCTAGAATCTCTATCTGAGGGGACAGGGTTTTTTGCAGTAGCAGCCTTGACCCCTTTGGGACCCTGAATAATAGTTTCTGGGTCAGCAGCAGGGTTTTTATATAGAAATTTATGAGAATCTGGAACCCTGTAGTATCTGTCTGGCTTAACAGGTGCAGGAGGTAAAGAGTAGGGAGACAGTCCGGACTCTGAAACTACATCATCTACAATGTCTAGAATAGGTGGAATAGCAAGAGGTCTGTGCTAAGGTAGTAGAAGAAAGTCTCTGAGCCTTTTCTTAGAATCTGAATAATCTTGACTCTCCCAGTGGAAATGCTCCCTCATGGTATGCAGGGTTTCCCCAAATGAGTAATCCTCAGAAGGAGAAGCTGAAGGAATAGATTCTTCAGCATCAGAATCCTCATAGGGAGGAATAGAGTATCCCTGTTCTGAAGCGGAGTCAGAGGAAATGGAAACCTGATCAGAGGAATCATATTCAGTGTCTTGCCTAGGCCACTTATCAGGAGGGGGATGGGAACCCCTGATCAAAGTAATTAGGTCTTCGGCCATTTTGAGCATCTGTTTCTTAGGCATGGAAGTCTGTCCTGGAGAATGCTGTATTTGTTTCCTTGTCTTTAAAACTGTTTTAGTCTTTGTCATGGATGCTGAAGTTGGCTTGATATAAAGCTGTGTAGGTCTGAAAACACCCTCAGAAGCAGATGCCTGCTCAGCGGCTCCGGACCCATCTGAGGGATTAGTTTCCGAAGGCCCAATACCTTGAGTATCCAGAGGTCTAGCTGTCTCCACGTGAGAGTCGGAGGCGGCCTGTGGCTCTGAGGTAGCGGGTGTCAGGGGCTGCAAACGCGCCTCACTGAGAACCGGCAAACTGGCGACTGGCCTAGAAGAGGATTAGTCGTCGGTTTTGGACCTTGGATGCCTGTCCTTTTCTTTTTTCTTGCGCTTTTTATGAATTGCGGTCATCGGTCGTTCCGATGGCATTATATACTTAAACCTTCGGCGAAAGTAATGAAAAGCAAAATCTTACCGACGCTTAATAGTGCATTGGTTAAATCTAGCACAAAACCAACAACTAGCAATGTCATGGTCAGGGCCTTGACAAGGAATACAGTAAGAATGAAAATCCTTATGAGGTATTTGCTTCCCACAAGAAATACAATTGTTAACTTTTTGTGACATCGGTCTGGAGCAAGAAAAAAAGTTTCCCCAACGGGTTACTTAGCTTTATAGAAGACTTTGCATCTGAAATTCAATTTCGAAAATCTCAGGAGTCAGCCGACCGGTACTTGCGAACTGCTTTTGCTTCAGGCACCTCGCTGCAAGAAAGACTGGAGAAAATGGCATCTTTTATACCCATGGCGGACTGACGTCAGGGAAGAGGCGACAGCAACCAATGCCAGACCAGGACTTTGGAATTCAGGCCGACTGCGGGTAGCCTGCTAGTAGGATAACCCAAGTGTAATGATTGCAACAGTGAAACACGATGAACATCAAGGGAACTGCTTTTCATTTTCCAGGTTTCCATCTGGCAGCTGCCCACTACTGTGACTGAATAAATAGTTAACCATAATCTCTGCAAGTAAAGATGGAAACAATCTTAACAGCTACTGATGTTGGTCTTGCAGGATCCAGAGGACAATCAAAGACCACCTTCACTGTATGATATATGCAGCCAGCCACCAGCATCAAGAATGGCTTTTCAGATTTTCAATAACCAGAGGAAGTCAGCCCACTACCAACCATTGTTCTTGTTTTGTGCCCATTTGACATTTAAAATAATAATGAGCAAGAATTGTTTGGATCACAGTCACTCAGGGTAGCTGTCTGGGATCCCTGAGAAACTCCAACAGCAAATGAATGTCACGTACTTACCATAAGAATAGAGCCAAGTTGCCTGTATTTGTCCATTTCAGTCTGTAGATCTGAGGCCAGCCATATTCAGAATCTTCAGACTCAGAGCTCCATCTTCTCTACCCATAAGCTCCTCTACTGTTGCACCCTATCCTCAGATCGAGTTTGCCCTCTGAACAATACCCAGAACCACCACAAATCATAATTAAGATGGAGAAAATGAGTCAAAGAAGAAAGTACAACAGAACTAGATCCTCCTGTACAAGTTTCAAGGCCAACTCACCAAAGCCAATGAGAAGCATTCACCAAAGAAATGACAATTTAGAGGGGAGACAGAGGGAGAGAGGGTTAAGACAGATACAGATAACATGAATCTATTGTTAACGTAATTACATAACTTCCATACTGATGCTGTCTAATCCGTCCAGTCTGAACCTGTGGGATAGCGTTCCCAGACAGATAAAAAAAAAATAAACAAACAGGGATACCCTAGGAGAGAATGTTCCAAAAGATGGTGGAACCAAAAGAAGCTCTAGACCTAGACTGTATATCCATTTTGTATTGTGACACAATGAGGGGTGACTCAGTGGATAGCATTGTCACCTCACAGCAAGAGGTTCTCTGGTTCAAGTCTTGGCTGGGGCGCCTTCTGTGTGGAGTCTGCATGTCCTCCCTTTGTTTGCGTGGGTTTCTTCCAGGTTCTCTGCTTTCCTCCCACAGTCCAAAGACATGCAGTAGGTGGACTGGCTACTCTAAATTGGCCATAGGTGTGAATGTGCATGCAAATGTGTGGTGTGGATGAATTACTGTGGAAGGGCTAGCCACCAGAAGACTCTAGATGATTGTCACTGTGGAACTGATACCCTGACTCCATGTGAAAAATGGGAAAAAGGGGTTGTAGATGGATGGACAAATATATGAGTATTAGACCAGGTAGATGCAGCACAAATACCATCAAGAGAAGACTGAAAAAAGGCAGTTGATGTAGAATGACCTTTAGGCTTTGTGTGTAAAGAAATTTCTTTCAAGGAGTATGCAAAAGAAATAAAGTCAGTAAGCCACTTGTATAGGTCCACTAGAAACAGGCTTGCCAAGTCTTGCCATAGAAAAAGAAACAAACAGTTAATCAGATTTTCTGAAGCTTTTGGTTCTGTTCAGACAAAATCGAAGCTGTCTATAAATATCCATACAATGAAGCAAATATTCTTCCTTTTTACTGAAATTTGGAAAGAAAACCAGAAAATGAAAGGGCTGGTTAAAATTTAATTCATAACGAGATCTTATGAAGATCAAGGAGCTCCAGCATGTGCATTACAAAGACGGACTAAAGTCCCTGTCACTATACTCCTTATGGCATAGACTTCTTAGGGTAGACTTATGCATGGCCTACACAGCAATCCAAGACCCAAACCTAATGAACTTGCTGCATATCCGTAAATCAAATGGGACTAGGGATACCATTCCAGGGACCTAAAATATGGCCTGTGACTTAAATAGGACATGCTGGAGAGGCAGATTTATCTCCCAGAGACTGCCACTTCTTTGGAACAGGCTACCAATTCATATGAAACAGAGCACCTCTTTGGCAATGTTTAAGAGGAACCTGGATGAGTGGATGGGAACTGTAAATTCTTACTAGGGATAGACCCCCACAACCCTCCTGGACAGGGGCAGTCATCACTAAATGCAATTTTGGGTATTGACTAGCAGTTCTATGGTATTATATTGGGATAAAATGTTTAAGCTTAAAATTACCTCTAGGTCTATAGCCTAGTAATCGCCTATGGATGGATGACTTAAGCTACGTTGGGTAGAAAAGCTGGGTTAATCCTTAAGGTGACTTTATCTTTATGAAAAATTAAGTAAGGAAGACAATTCCTGAAATTCTGAGACCCTCATAGCTTAAGTGACAGCAACCAAAAAGAGAGATTTCCATGACAAAAGTTTTAACGAAACATAGTTGTTGGTTCAAAGGAAAGTCTAGAAAGGACTTGCAGCATTAAAGGAAGGTCCCAGAGAGGCAATGGGTCCCTGATTGGTGAATGCAGCAAAAAAGGTACCCAACAAAAAGTCCTTAGAAAGCTTGGGTTTATTATCCTTGACATGAAGTTAGAAATAGTGGCTAATTGTGCCATAATAGTTGAATAACTAAGACTGGAATGAAAGAGATCAGCCAGTTAAGTCCATAATGGTGTCTAAAGATGCTGAAATGGGATCAAAGCCCTTGGCAGAGTTCCATGCAGGAAAACACAGGAAAACTAAACCTTTTTTTCGCAGGAAAACACTTCCATTTACAAGCATAAATCTTCCTGATAATGGGTTTTTGGGATGAAGAAAGTATGTAAATAACTCTCTTGGACAGCCTGGGATTACTAGGCATCACTGGAAATGGAGACACCATGCTTTTAACTTGAGGGAGAGCAAAGGTTTGGAAATGGTAATCCTGCAGGATGAAAAATCAGATCTGCAAATAATCTAGCACCCAAGGCAGGTGAAGAAGGTGAGGCCAAAGAAAGTGGAACCAAACTGCCGGGGCAAGAACAGAACAATGAAGATTACTGTTGCTCTGCAACAGGCTGCCTTCTAAAGAAACTTGATTATTAAGGAAGTTAGTGGATAGGTTTAGAGGAGGCCTGGGGGCCAGGCATGTGGAAGAGTGTCCCTTGGTGACTGTCCCTACAGGGCATAAAAACTGCTGCACTTTGTGTTGCCTGGGATAGCAAAAAGGTTGCAGCAGGAAGTGTCCTAGTGGCTGCAAATCTGCATATCTACACTGGGATTCAGGGACCACTTGTGAGCCAGAAGAATATTCCTGCTCAAGCTGTCCACCAGATGTCATAGAGTCCATAAACAAGCTAACATCATCCTTCACCAACACCTGTATGACCCCTCCTCAGCCTGCACCCAACCCTTCATCCCCTAGCATCCCTTGCCCACAACCTCCACCCTTCTCTATCAATCCCATCTCTATATCCACCATAAAAAAATTCTGCAAATATTAGAACCTGGTTCCAATGCCCCTGATGAAATTCCCTCCCATTTCCTAAAAGTAGCCTCATAAGCCATTGCTCTCCCTATTAGCATAGTAATTAATCGGTCTATCTCAAAATCCAGGTTCCCCAGCTCTGGAAGAAAGCCTTTATTATTCCTCTTCATAAAGGAGGCAATAATAATGACATTCCAAACTTCCGCCCTATTTCTATCGTAGCCCCTATTTCTAAGCTTCTTGAAAAATGTAGCCACCAACAACTCTTACCCTATCTCATCAACAACCAGCTTCTTACCCCCACACAGCATGGATACAGACCCAGTCATAGCACCTCCCACTGCCCTCCTCTCCTTCCTTGAAACAATTAACAAAGCCCGCGATTCCGACCATTTTGTGTCCACCCTTCTCCTCGACCTCTCCAAGGCGTTTGACACTATTTCCCACAACCTGCTTCTTAATAAACTCTCCAACTAAACCTATACCCTTAAAATGAACAATCCACTTAGAATGACCAAGGCTCCAACCATAGGTAGAGAATAGTAACTAAGTCCAAGATTAGTTGCAAAAAAAAAACAGCTTTATTTTCTTCCAAACAGCAAAATTCTAGAGGCTAGCACTTTCATTGTTGTATCACACCACTTCATCAGACCATAAAAAGCTGTTAAAACCATGAATTAATATAGGAATTAAAAATCAATCATCCTATCACTGTATTGCACCAATTAATAGCTTAAAAATACATAATCATACTTAAAGATGCATTGGCATATACCTCTATAGTCTTGCCTACAAACAAATAAAAGTTGCTGTGCTTATATTAATAACAAACATACAAATATATACTCTAAAACATCATATAAAATATATATAAATGCAAATAATTGCTATCGAAATGCTGTCCCTTAAAATAATAGCCATATAAATATAAATATGCACTACAACATCATAAATATGCTGAAATGCAAGATATGTAGAGTGAATGAAAACTATATCTCCATATATATAAAAACACAGATAAATACAGTCAAAAGCAGTCCCTTAGAAATGCACATGTACTGTGTAAATAAATAAATTATATTACTTGTCAAACTATATGTGCACCTTCATATTTATATTTATAAACATCCTAATTTCTAAAAGACTATAGTTTTTGGATTAAAATCACTAAATTAAGTACACCTCTCATTTCCTACAGAGACTTCTATTTTTTTAGAAAGACTTCTATTTTTTAAGATAGGTTTCAAAGGTATTCTATCATTCAACCCTTTGCCCCTGTCCGCTCTCAGTCTAATGATCCATCTGGTTTCTGAAGTTTCTGTACGGTTGATCAAGTCACCCTCTCTTTCATTCTCATAAACCTGCTCTGACACCTGAAACTTAAATACATGCGATGGATCAGTGAGAGAGACATGTTTGGCTAGGGCACTGGTGATGGTACATTTCTTAATATTAAATAGATGTTCACGTATGTGGAATCTCTGCTCCCTGTTGGTCTTTTCAACAATAGAAAGATGAACATATCTCACAAACTGCCAAATATATCACATTCGTACTATTACAGTTTGCTTTTGTCTTGAAAGTGAACATCTTTTGCATGGCTGGATGAAAAAAAGTGTTCTCTTGTACTATAAACGGACACTGGTTGCCTTTCTTACAGGAGACAGTACTTGTTGCACCTTCCTGATGCCCCTTAAAATCACTTTGATAACACAACATTCTCTTTGAAGATTTCTTATTTTTAAAAAGAAAGCTAGGTCTATCCCCTACTAACTTTTTAATGTCTGGGTCTTGTGTTAACACTGGCCAGTACTTCCTAACAGTGTCTGTTATAACATCAACATTACTTGAATAATATGTAGGCACCCTCACTACCTGTCCAATATTTCCTTTTCTATTGTGAATATGTACTCTCTGTTTGGATGAAAAATATGGTTTCCCAACATCCTTTCTTTTAACTATAAAAACAGCAAAACAACGGCAGGAATATCACCAAGGCTAACGCTGTTTACCAGATGCTTGTAAAGATGAAACTGGAAGCACTGGTTTAAAAGAAAAAAAGTTAAAAGTCCCTTGTTGTTTTTTTTTTTTTTCTCTTTTAAACCAGCAATCATTAAAAACTTTTAAACGGATATTTGATACATCTTTTGTGGACAGTGCTTCCAGTTTCATCTTTACAAGCATCTGGTAAACAGCGTTAGCCTTGGTGATATTCCTGCCGTTGTTTTGCTGTTTTTATTACTTTTACTTGGCAGCTTCACCTCAGCAGTGAGAAGATTCGTTTTACTATACTTTCTTTTAACTATACTCTCTCATTAGATTTTCCGTTTTGCTATCCTTATATCCTCACTCATGTAACTTTGTTGTTAGGTTATTAACTTCTTCATTAAATCTGACTTCTCCTACTTCCAACCTGGATGTTCTAAGTACTTGTCCTTTTACAATATTATCAAAGATATAACCTGGACGCATGCTACCCCTGTGGAGAAGGGTATTTTTGTAGCAATCTTTCCTATATGTACTTGTGGAAAAATCTCCTTCTATATTCTTAGATATACTTATATCTAAGAAATTAATTTTCTCACTAGAGAATTGCATTTCAAACTTCAAAAATTGTGTGCTAGCATCCAGTTCACTATGGCACATTCTTAATTCTCTCTCATTTCCTTTCCCTAACAGGAAAAGATCGTCCACACAGCACCTATAGAAAACAATTTTGTTCCATTTTCCTGATATAATCTGCTCCTTCTCCCACATCGCCATAACCAAATTTGCGTAGCTATTGGTACTTGGCATGCTCATCACTACCCATTCTTTTTGTAGGTATAGACAATGATCAAGTAACATCACATTATGTGTTAAAATCAAATCCATAAGTAGACATATTAGATCTATTTTCCTATGGTCACATGTACCATCAATAGCTAAACAGTCCCTTAACATCTCTATGCCTATTATATTTGGAATAGATGTGAATAGGGAGCATACATCCATGGTTACTAATATAAGTGAACTCTTTTCCTCATCCGTGGTATCTAGAAATTCATACAAGTCCTGCAAAAATTGTTTTGTATCTCTTAGAATATAAGGATTCCTGTCTACCACTGGTCTAATAGATCTGTCTACATAGATAGATAAGGGCTCTGTTAGCCAATTCCTGCCTGACACTATCGATTTAAAAGGGGGGTTATATAAGTTCTTATGTATTTTAGGCAGACCTTGTATTACTGGTGTCAATGGTTTGGGTACTGAAAAATAGTCATACAGATCTCTGTCTATCTGTCCTTCTAACAAACAATCATATAGTACTGTTTCAATACTGTTTACTATTCCTTTTAACTCTAATTCCTGTATTGGTTTATATGTTTTTTCATCACCCAATAATTCCTGCATGCTCTCTTTATATAGAGATGTATCCATTATTACTATTGGGGCTCCCTTTAATGCAGGGTTAATTGTTATATTACAATCTGACTGAAGCCCTCTCAAAGCCTGTTCCTCTATTCTCAATATATTACTTTTCATCCTTTGCACATTGTCATTGTTATTTAATTTACTAAACATTTCATCTTCACATAATTTAACAAATAAATCAACATTATGATGTCCCATTGGCATAAACGTTCTTGGCTTTTTAAAAACAGGAACATTATCATTATTTACATCTTTAAATAGTAGTTTCAGTTGCAAATTTCTACTAAACATTTTTATGTCTAAAATAGTGCATGTTACCTCTAGAGACTGTGTGGGAATAAAAGATAGTCCTCGATTTAATAGCGACAGTTCTGCTGATGACAGGCATTTGCTGGATATATTCCAGACTAATGTTCCAGTCTCTGTTTCCAAATACATTTGACCCTGGTTGGAGACTCTAGTGAATATTTCCGTTTCATTCTACTGTTCAACCAACCCCTTTGCTTCATAAATGGACCCAGGCGTATGGGGAGTGTGGAAAAAAACATATCTTGCCCTGTCTGGTTCGGCATCTGCTGGTTAGTAGCTCCTTTCGATGTACTATGTTGTGGAACCTCTATACATTCAGCATTTCTGCTCTTTAATGTTATATCCTCTCTTTCCTGCTACTCCTCCACCAAGAAAATGCTCACCGGTGCTGCTGTTGCCTTTCGTTTGGCACCAAGACATTCATTATCATTGCTCCGTTCCTTATCTCCTCGGTTTAACTGTCTGGTTTCTATTTTGTTCTCAGAATAATTTAAGGTGGATCCAGGTAGCTCTACTTGTTTTGTCTGTGCTTTAGGCCATACAAAGACATAACCCTCCTTAAAATCTGCAGTATCTTGTTTTAAAGTGTGGAACTTCTGTCTTAGAAGTTTATTTTCATATGCTGTGAATGATTCAAGTAAAATGCCCATTCTCTCCTGTACTATCTGTATCGGATAAGTGTCATATATTCTATTCTCTTGCTTCAAGATTTCTTCTGCTATGGCTTTCCCCTCTTTTTCACCTGATTCAATTAGCAAACTCATGTAATTGAAACTTGTTTCCAAGTTAAGCTGCTACCACTTGGAAAAGTAATTCAGGCTGTCTTTCTCCCTGAGTGGACATTTTTAATATTCTAAGCCCTCTCTGTATTACTTTATGTTTCAAACAGGCTTCCATGTGATAGTTTTGAGCCTGTATTCTTTTCCATTTATATAACACATCTTCGAATACATGCACTTATTTTAAAAATTGTGTATATTCAATATCAGGTGCTTCATTTCCTTTTCTAAAGTCATTACAAGTCGGATTAAGTAATGGGTTACCTTTGTTCTTAGTTTGCTCCAACATTTTAGCAAATTTAACACAATTAGGCATATTCCCTTTACGTAATTCATTGCCATTCTGTGTTGATCTCTCTATGTCATTTGATCCTTTTCTCTTTGCCATTTTCACTGCTTGCAAACCACAAAAATTCTCCTGATTAATGTACACAAATTGAGTTGCTTGCTGTGTAAATGGAGCTTGAAGCCAGCACCACAAAATGAACAATCCACTTAGAATGACCAAGGCTCCAACCATAGGCAGAGAATAGTAACTAAGTCCAAGATTAGTTACAAAAAAACAGTGGGTATTGGAAAAGTAATGTATTACTGAATGCTAAAAGTTCATCTATGAGACTGCTATTTAAACCTAACATGATCTGCCATATTTAGCAGCTTGTGACTGTTAGTAATTCTAGTACATTTCCAATGACTATTTGTCTTGTTGCTAGTTCTTGCCTCAGGCTAAGGTCCTTAATCAAGCCATTCCCCCATGCAAAAATTAAGAAAAAGCCCATTAAATTTTTCTTTTGTCATGCTCTTTTAACCAGACCTTTTTTACACTGTAGTGCCTACATTTCTTAAAACTGAATAAAAAAAAGAGAAAATGGAGAAAGAAAGGGATAAAAGAACAGTAGCACCTATTTATAATCCCCATTACACTTAAAAATAACTGAGAAAAAAAGAAGTTATCTACTTACCATAACATTCCATTTGAGTAGTTGTACTTCATTTGTCTTCAACCTGTGGGTATTCGGACCCGTATCGGATCCGAGATGGCCGCATCACCAGCATCTGATCCGTGCTCCAAGCTCCTCCCCCTACACATAATGCCCCTCCATCTCCTTCCTTCCCTCAGATCAAGTTTGCTGAACCAGAACATAAGCCTGACCCAAATAACCTTACCACTGAGCTTTACACAATCTAACCAAGTATAACCAGGAGAGCCACAATGTAGGAAAGTCTTCAAGGTACACCACCACGAGCTTGCATTGTCAAAAACAATAAAAATGTTAAAAACACACAAAATTCCCAGTTGAGATAAGCGCTTTCAGCTTCTTAAGCCATCTTTAGATCGAATAAAGAGTTTATATTGCAGTTTTCACAGTGCAAGCTCGTGGTGGTGTACCTTGAAGACTTTCCTCCTTTGTTGTACTACTTTGGGACACCTTTGGCAGTTGGGGTCAATTGAGTTTGTAGGAGAGCCACAATGTGCACCTCTCCCATATACCAAAATAAAACAATAGTGACAAGTTCAGGGGTAAGGAGGGAGGGATGGTTGAAAACAAATGAAGTACAGCTACTCAGATGGAACATAATTTCTTTACTTAAAGTAGTTTACTTCATTTGATCTTCAACCTGTGGGACAGCTACCAACCAGCTACCAACATCTGGGTGGCCCTCATGGAAGGATATTTTGGAGCACCGCGGAGAAAAATTATGCCCTACTCTTGGATACAATGTCCAATTTATAATGAGATATGAAGGTATGAGATGAGGACCAAGTAGCTTCAGAACAAATGTCATCCAACGACGCTCTCGACCAGAAAATGATTGAAGTTGCCATAGATCTAGTGGAATGGGCTTTGATCATGCCTGGAGGGGAAATGCCTTTGTCAGAATAGTCCGGCTGATACATTGGGAAATCCATCTAGCAATGGTGACTTTGGATCCTGGTTTACCTAAAAATCATTTGGAATAATACACAAACTATTGGTCTGATTTGCGGAAAGACTTCATTCTGTGTAGATAAAACCTAAGTTGCCTATGTACTTCCCATAAATGTGACTCGTATTCACTCTTGTTTTGGAAATTTGGGAAGAAAACTGGAAGATTGATAGCTTGATTAATATTGCTTTCGGAGGCCACCTTTGGAAGAAAGGAAGGGTTAGTGCGCAGAGAAACCCTGCCCTTATGAAAAACCATATATGGAACTTTAATGGACAAGGCTTGCAGTTCTGATACCCTCCTGGCCGAATTGATTGCCACAAGGCAGGCAGTTTTCCAAGAAAGAAATTACAAGTCTACTGTCGCCACTGGTTCAAAAGGCGGGGAGACAAAAGCTTGTAAGACAAAGGTAAGGTCCTAAGGAGGTGTTGGATCTTTCACAGGAAGTCACAGCATAAAGTTTTAACGAAACATAGTTGTTGGTTCAAAGGAAAGTCTAGAAAGGACTTGCAGCATTAAAGGAAGGTCCCAGAGAGGCAATGGGTCCCTGATTGGTGAATGCAGCAAAAAAGGTACCCAACAAAAAGTCCTTAGAAAGCTTGGGTTTATTATCCTTGACATGAAGTTAGAAATAGTGGCTAATTGTGCCATAATAGTTGAATAACTAAGACTGGAATGAAAGAGATCAGCCAGTTAAGTCCATAATGGTGTCTAAAGATGCTGAAATGGGATCAAAGCCCTTGGCAGAGTTCCATGCAGGAAAACACAGGAAAACTAAACCTTTTTTTCGCAGGAAAACACTTCCATTTACAAGCATAAATCTTCCTGATAATGGGTTTTTGGGATGAAGAAAGTATGTAAATAACTCTCTTGGACAGCCTGGGATTACTAGGCATCACTGGAAATGGAGACACCATGCTTTTAACTTGAGGGAGAGCAAAGGTTTGGAAATGGTAATCCTGCAGGATGAAAATCAGATCTGCAAATAATCTAGCACCCAAGGCAGGTGAAGAAGGTGAGGCCAAAGAAAGTGGAACCAAACTGCCGGGGCAAGAACAGAACAATGAAGATTACTGTTGCTCTGCAACAGGCTGCCTTCTAAAGAAACTTGATTATTAAGGAAGTTAGTGGATAGGTTTAGAGGAGGCCTGGGGCCAGGCATGTGGAAGAGTGTCCCTTGGTGACTGTCCCTACAGGGCATAAAACTGCTGCACTTTGTGTTGCCTGGGATAGCAAAAAGGTTGCAGCAGGAAGTGTCCTAGTGGCTGCAAATCTGCATATCTACACTGGGATTCAGGGACCACTTGTGAGCCAGAAGAATATTCCTGCTCAAGCTGTCCACCAGATGTCATAGAGTCCATAAACAAGCTAACATCATCCTTCACCAACACCTGTATGACCCTCCTCAGCCTGCACCCAACCCTTCATCCCCTAGCATCCCTTGCCCACAACCTCCACCCTTCTCTATCAATCCCATCTCTATATCCACCATAAAAATTCTGCAAATATTAGAACCTGGTTCCAATGCCCTGATGAAATTCCTCCCATTTCCTAAAAGTAGCCTCATAAGCCATTGCTCTCCCTATTAGCATAGTAATTAATCGGTCTATCTCAAAATCCAGGTTCCCCAGCTCTGGAAGAAAGCCTTTATTATTCCTCTTCATAAAGGAGGCAATAATAATGACATTCCAAACTTCCGCCCTATTTCTATCGTAGCCCCTATTTCTAAGCTTCTTGAAAAATGTAGCCACCAACAACTCTTACCCTATCTCATCAACAACCAGCTTCTTACCCCCACACAGCATGGATACAGACCCAGTCATAGCACCTCCCACTGCCCTCCTCTCCTTCCTTGAAACAATTAACAAAGCCCGCGATTCCGACCATTTTGTGTCCACCCTTCTCCTCGACCTCTCCAAGGCATTTGACACTATTTCCCACAACCTGCTTCTTAATAAACTCTCCAACTAAACCTATACCCTTAAAATGAACAATCCACTTAGAATGACCAAGGCTCCAACCATAGGTAGAGAATAGTAACTAAGTCCAAGATTAGTTGCAAAAAAACAGCTTTATTTTCTTCCAAACAGCAAAATTCTAGAGGCTAGCACTTTCATTGTTGTATCACACCACTTCATCAGACCATAAAAAGCTGTTAAAACCATGAATTAATATAGGAATTAAAAATCAATCATCCTATCACTGTATTGCACCAATTAATAGCTTAAAAATACATAATCATACTTAAAGATGCATTGGCATATACCTCTATAGTCTTGCCTACAAACAAATAAAAGTTGCTGTGCTTATATTAATAACAAACATACAAATATATACTCTAAAACATCATATAAAATATATATAAATGCAAATAATTGCTATCGAAATGCTGTCCCTTAAAATAATAGCCATATAAATATAAATATGCACTACAACATCATAAATATGCTGAAATGCAAGATATGTAGAGTGAATGAAAACTATATCTCCATATATATAAAAACACAGATAAATACAGTCAAAAGCAGTCCCTTAGAAATGCACATGTACTGTGTAAATAAATAAATTATATTACTTGTCAAACTATATGTGCACCTTCATATTTATATTTATAAACATCCTAATTTCTAAAAGACTATAGTTTTTGGATTAAAATCACTAAATTAAGTACACCTCTCATTTCCTACAGAGACTTCTATTTTTTTAGAAAGACTTCTATTTTTTAAGATAGGTTTCAAAGGTATTCTATCATTCAACCCTTTGCCCCTGTCCGCTCTCAGTCTAATGATCCATCTGGTTTCTGAAGTTTCTGTACGGTTGATCAAGTCACCCTCTCTTTCATTCTCATAAACCTGCTCTGACACCTGAAACTTAAATACATGCGATGGATCAGTGAGAGAGACATGTTTGGCTAGGGCACTGGTGATGGTACATTTCTTAATATTAAATAGATGTTCACATATGTGGAATCTCTGCTCCCTGTTGGTCTTTTCAACAATAGAAAGATGAACATATCTCACAAACTGCCAAATATATCACATTCGTACTATTACAGTTTGCTTTTGTCTTGAAAGTGAACATCTTTTGCATGGCTGGATGAAAAAAAGTGTTCTCTTGTACTATAAACGGACACTGGTTGCCTTTCTTACAGGAGACAGTACTTGTTGCACCTTCCTGATGCCCCTTAAAATCACTTTGATAACACAACATTCTCTTTGAAGATTTCTTATTTTTAAAAAGAAAGCTAGGTCTATCCCCTACTAACTTTTTAATGTCTGGGTCTTGTGTTAACACTGGCCAGTACTTCCTAACAGTGTCTGTTATAACATCAACATTACTTGAATAATATGTAGGCACCCTCACTACCTGTCCAATATTTCCTTTTCTATTGTGAATATGTACTCTCTGTTTGGATGAAAAATATGGTTTCCCAACATCCTTTCTTTTAACTATAAAAACAGCAAAACAACGGCAGGAATATCACCAAGGCTAACGCTGTTTACCAGATGCTTGTAAAGATGAAACTGGAAGCACTGGTTTAAAAGAAAAAAAGTTAAAAGTCCCTTGTTGTTTTTTTTTTTTTTCTCTTTTAAACCAGCAATCATTAAAAACTTTTAAACGGATATTTGATACATCTTTTGTGGACAGTGCTTCCAGTTTCATCTTTACAAGCATCTGGTAAACAGCGTTAGCCTTGGTGATATTCCTGCCGTTGTTTTGCTGTTTTTATTACTTTTACTTGGCAGCTTCACCTCAGCAGTGAGAAGATTCGTTTTACTATACTTTCTTTTAACTATACTCTCTCTCATTAGATTTTCCGTTTTGCTATCCTTATATCCTCACTCATGTAACTTTGTTGTTAGGTTATTAACTTCTTCATTAAATCTGACTTCTCCTACTTCCAACCTGGATGTTCTAAGTACTTGTCCTTTTACAATATTATCAAAGATATAACCTGGACGCATGCTACCCCTGTGGAGAAGGGTATTTTTGTAGCAATCTTTCCTATATGTACTTGTGGAAAAATCTCCTTCTATATTCTTAGATATACTTATATCTAAGAAATTAATTTTCTCACTAGAGAATTGCATTTCAAACTTCAAAAATTGTGTGCTAGCATCCAGTTCACTATGGCACATTCTTAATTCTCTCTCATTTCCTTTCCCTAACAGGAAAAGATCGTCCACACAGCACCTATAGAAAACAATTTTGTTCCATTTTCCTGATATAATCTGCTCCTTCTCCCACATCGCCATAACCAAATTTACGTAGCTATTGGTACTTGGCATGCTCATCACTACCCATTCTTTTTGTAGGTATAGACAATGATCAAGTAACATCACATTATGTGTTAAAATCAAATCCATAAGTAGACATATTAGATCTATTTTCCTATGGTCACATGTACCATCAATAGCTAAACAGTCCCTTAACATCTCTATGCCTATTATATTTGGAATAGATGTGAATAGGAGCATACATCCATGGTTACTAATATAAGTGAACTCTTTTCCTCATCCGTGGTATCTAGAAATTCATACAAGTCCTGCAAAAATTGTTTTGTATCTCTTAGAATATAAGGATTCCTGTCTACCACTGGTCTAATAGATCTGTCTACATAGATAGATAAGGGCTCTGTTAGCCAATTCCTGCCTGACACTATCGATTTAAAAGGGGGGTTATATAAGTTCTTATGTATTTTAGGCAGACCTTGTATTACTGGTGTCAATGGTTTGGGTACTGAAAAATAGTCATACAGATCTCTGTCTATCTGTCCTTCTAACAAACAATCATATAGTACTGTTTCAATACTGTTTACTATTCCTTTTAACTCTAATTCCTGTATTGGTTTATACGTTTTTTCATCACCCAATAATTCCTGCATGCTCTCTTTATATAGAGATGTATCCATTATTACTATTGGGGCTCCCTTTAATGCAGGGTTAATTGTTATATTACAATCTGACTGAAGCCCTCTCAAAGCCTGTTCCTCTATTCTCAATATATTACTTTTCATCCTTTGCACATTGTCATTGTTATTTAATTTACTAAACATTTCATCTTCACATAATTTAACAAATAAATCAACATTATGATGTCCCATTGGCATAAACGTTCTTGGCTTTTTAAAAACAGGAACATTATCATTATTTACATCTTTAAATAGTAGTTTCAGTTGCAAATTTCTACTAAACATTTTTATGTCTAAAATAGTGCATGTTACCTCTAGAGACTGTGTGGGAATAAAAGATAGTCCTCGATTTAATAGCGACAGTTCTGCTGATGACAGGCATTTGCTGGATATATTCCAGACTAATGTTCCAGTCTCTGTTTCCAAATACATTTGACCCTGGTTGGAGACTCTAGTGAATATTTCCGTTTCATTCTACTGTTCAACCAACCCCTTTGCTTCATAAATGGACCCAGGCGTATGGGGAGTGTGGAAAAAAACATATCTTGCCCTGTCTGGTTCGGCATCTGCTGGTTAGTAGCTCCTTTCGATGTACTATGTTGTGGAACCTCTATACATTCAGCATTTCTGCTCTTTAATGTTATATCCTCTCTTTCCTGCTACTCCTCCACCAAGAAAATGCTCACCGGTGCTGCTGTTGCCTTTCGTTTGGCACCAAGACATTCATTATCATTGCTCCGTTCCTTATCTCCTCGGTTTAACTGTCTGGTTTCTATTTTGTTCTCAGAATAATTTAAGGTGGATCATCCAGGTAGCTCTACTTGTTTTGTCTGTGCTTTAGGCCATACAAAGACATAACCCTCCTTAAAATCTGCAGTATCTTGTTTTAAAGTGTGGAACTTCTGTCTTAGAAGTTTATTTTCATATGCTGTGAATGATTCAAGTAAAATGCCCATTCTCTCCTGTACTATCTGTATCGGATAAGTGTCATATATTCTATTCTCTTGCTTCAAGATTTCTTCTGCTATGGCTTTCCCTCTTTTCACCTGATTCAATTAGCAAACTCATGTAATTGAAACTTGTTTCCAAGTTAAGCTGCTACCACTTGGAAAAGTAATTCAGGCTGTCTTTCTCCTGAGTGGACATTTTTAATATTCTAAGCCCTCTCTGTATTACTTTATGTTTCAAACAGGCTTCCATGTGATAGTTTTGAGCCTGTATTCTTTTCCATTTATATAACACATCTTGAATACATGCACTTATTTTAAAAATTGTGTATATTCAATATCAGGTGCTTCATTTCCTTTTCTAAAGTCATTACAAGTCGGATTAAGTAATGGGTTACCTTTGTTCTTAGTTTGCTCCAACATTTTAGCAAATTTAACACAATTAGGCATATTCCCTTTACGTAATTCATTGCCATTCTGTGTTGATCTCTCTATGTCATTTGATCCTTTTCTCTTTGCCATTTTCACTGCTTGCAAACCACAAAAATTCTCCTGATTAATGTACACAAATTGAGTTGCTTGCTGTGTAAATGGAGCTTGAAGCCAGCACCACAAAATGAACAATCCACTTAGAATGACCAAGGCTCCAACCATAGGCAGAGAATAGTAACTAAGTCCAAGATTAGTTACAAAAAAACAGTGGGTATTGGAAAAGTAATGTATTACTGAATGCTAAAAGTTCATCTATGAGACTGCTATTTAAACCTAACATGATCTGCCATATTTAGCAGCTTGTGACTGTTAGTAATTCTAGTACATTTCCAATGACTATTTGTCTTGTTGCTAGTTCTTGCCTCAGGCTAAGGTCCTTAATCAAGCCATTCCCCCATGCAAAAATTAAGAAAAAGCCCATTAAATTTTTCTTTTGTCATGCTCTTTTAACCAGACCTTTTTTACACTGTAGTGCCTACATTTCTTAAAACTGAATAAAAAAAAGAGAAAATGGAGAAAGAAAGGGATAAAAGAACAGTAGCACCTATTTATAATCCCCATTGCACTTAAAAATAACTGAGAAAAAAAGAAGTTATCTACTTACCATAACATTCCATTTGAGTAGTTGTACTTCATTTGTCTTCAACCTGTGGGTATTCGGACCCGTATCGGATCCGAGATGGCCGCATCACCAGCATCTGATCCGTGCTCCAAGCTCCTCCCCCTACACATAATGCCCCTCCATCTCCTTCCTTCCCTCAGATCAAGTTTGCTGAACCAGAACATAAGCCTGACCCAAATAACCTTACCACTGAGCTTTACACAATCTAACCAAGTATAACCAGGAGAGCCACAATGTAGGAAAGTCTTCAAGGTACACCACCACGAGCTTGCATTGTCAAAAAAAACAATAAAAATGTTAAAAACACACAAAATTCCCAGTTGAGATAAGCGCTTTCAGCTTCTTAAGCCATCTTTAGATCGAATAAAGAGTTTATATTGCAGTTTTCACAGTGCAAGCTCGTGGTGGTGTACCTTGAAGACTTTCCTCCTTTGTTGTACTACTTTGGGACACCTTTGGCAGTTGGGGTCAATTGAGTTTGTAGGAGAGCCACAATGTGCACCTCTCCCATATACCAAAATAAAACAATAGTGACAAGTTCAGGGGTAAGGAGGGAGGGATGGTTGAAAACAAATGAAGTACAGCTACTCAGATGGAACATAATTTCTTTACTTAAAGTAGTTTACTTCATTTGATCTTCAACCTGTGGGACAGCTACCAACCAGCTACCAACATCTGGGTGGCCCTCATGGAAGGATATTTTGGAGCACCGCGGAGAAAAATTATGCCCTACTCTTGGATACAATGTCCAATTTATAATGAGATATGAAGGTATGAGATGAGGACCAAGTAGCTTCAGAACAAATGTCATCCAACGACGCTCTCGACCAGAAAATGATTGAAGTTGCCATAGATCTAGTGGAATGGGCTTTGATCATGCCTGGAGGGGAAATGCCTTTGTCAGAATAGTCCGGCTGATACATTGGGAAATCCATCTAGCAATGGTGACTTTGGATCCTGGTTTACCTAAAAATCATTTGGAATAATACACAAACTATTGGTCTGATTTGCGGAAAGACTTCATTCTGTGTAGATAAAACCTAAGTTGCCTATGTACTTCCCATAAATGTGACTCGTATTCACTCTTGTTTTGGAAATTTGGGAAGAAAACTGGAAGATTGATAGCTTGATTAATATTGCTTTCGGAGGCCACCTTTGGAAGAAAGGAAGGGTTAGTGCGCAGAGAAACCCTGCCCTTATGAAAAACCATATATGGAACTTTAATGGACAAGGCTTGCAGTTCTGATACCCTCCTGGCCGAATTGATTGCCACAAGGCAGGCAGTTTTCCAAGAAAGAAATTACAAGTCTACTGTCGCCACTGGTTCAAAAGGCGGGGAGACAAAAGCTTGTAAGACAAAGGTAAGGTCCTAAGGAGGTGTTGGATCTTTCACAGGAAGTCACAGCATAAAAGTTCCTTTAAGGAAATTCTTGCAAAGCCTAGACAAAGCTAAGGAAGTCATGTTTTCCCCCACATGGAAGTTAGAAATGGCAGCCATTTGAACTTTTATAGTAGAAGAACTAGCACCTTGATGGAAGATACCAGATAGAACCTCCAGAATAGCGAGAACTGGGGCTGTAAAGGGATCTAAGTTCCGTTGAGAGGCCCAAATAGAAAAGTGTTTCCATTTGCTATGATATATCTTTCTGGTAGAAGACTTATGAGCCGCCACCAGAATGGTTTTGACTAGAGAGGAGAAACTGGGAGTCCTAATCATTACTGGAACTGGAGCAGCCAAGCTGTAAGTTTCAGACTGTCCAGGTCTGGATGAGGAATCCCCGAGGAGTGAGAAATGAGATCCGGAACCGGATCCAAGATCCACGGTGGAACTACTAGGTGAGACCAAAGAGAGGGGAAGCAGACTTGACGAGGCCAGAATGGGGCAATGAAGATTACTGTGCTGTCCAGCCTGTGAGCTTTCTGAAGAAACTTCGGGATGAGAGGTAATGAAGGATAAGCATAAGGGAGACCGGGAGGCCAAGCATGAACCAGTGCGTCTCTTGGGACTTCCCCCTGAGGAGGGTTCAGAGCAAAAAACTCGCTGCACTTCCCATTGGAAGGGGATGCAAAGAGATCGCAGCAAGGCCAGGCCCACTTGAAGATCTGCTCTGCTACTGAAGGATTCAGACATCACTCGTAAGGCATCAGAATAGTCCTGCTGAGCCTGTCAGCTAAAATGTTGGACCTTCCCGGAATGTGCATTGCTACCAGAAAGCGGCCGGTGAAAACCGCCCATTTCCACACTCTCAAGGCTTCTGGACAAAGGGAGTAAAATCTGGTTCCACCCTGCTTGCTGATATACCAGACTACTGACACATTGTCTGACTGGATGGCAACAGTCCCTAAAGGAAGATGGGCATGAAGACCTTGCAACACTAGAAGAACCACCCTCATCTCCAGGACATTGACATGTAAATTGGTCTCGGACAGGGACCAAGTACCTTGGACTGTCCTTCCCGTGCAGTGCCCCCCCACCCAAAATGGGAGGCATCTGTGGTCACTGTGGTCATGGGAAATGACGGAAGAAAGGGACATCCTAGTTCCAGATGAGGGGAGAAAATCCACCAGATGAGTGACTCTCTACAGGCTTGTGTTATATGTATCGGATGGGACAAGGGTAAGACCAGGAGGGATCAATGCACCGCCAATATCCACTGGAAGACTCTCATGTGCAGACGGGCGAAGGGCAGGAGGTTGATGGTGGCTGCCATGCAGCTGAGAGCCTGAAGAACTGTGGCTGCTGATGGGTTAGAAGATTGAAGGAAACAAGAGACGTGAAGTTTCAGACTGTTTATCCTCTCTGGGGTGAGATAGACTCTCATTTGAAGAGTACCCAGCCGGGATCCAATAAAGTCTAACCTCTGGACTGGGACCAGTGAAGATTTTCTCAGGTTGACCATGATACCTAGTCTGTTTGGAAGAAGGAGGACATAATTCCTGGCTTGACACAGTAGATGATTGGAGGGGGCAAAAGGAGGCAATTGTCCAGGTAGGGGTAGACCTGGATTCCCTGAAGCCTCAGGTGGGCTGCTACCACTGCCATGACTTTGGTGAACACCCTGGGGGCAGTGGTAAGACCAAAGGGTAGACCCCTGAGTTGATAATGATTGACCCCCAGCCAGAAGTGAAGAAACCTGCGGGAGCGCCTGTCCATCTTGATATGATAATATGCGTCCTGGAGGTCGATCGAGCACATCCAATCCTCTGCCTGCAGATGGGGCAGAATGGCCTGAAGCATGACCATCTGGAATTTTTCCTTGGCTACTGACTGGTTCAGAATGGATATTTCCAGAATGAGTCTTTGGTCCCCAATTTTCTTTAGCACCAAAAGGAACCTGGAATAGAAGCTCAATCCGGACTGATCGGGGGACAGGTTGAATGACTCATTTTCTTAGCAGCTTTCTTATCTCCATTGCTGCTTCCTCCCTCTGTGCAGGTGGAACATATGGGAGGAGGTTTGGTTGGGGAGGTGGTGCAACGAATGGAATGGAATAGCCTCTGGATATGATTTTTACACCCAACGGTCTGTTGTCATGAACTCCCACTCCTTTGGGTGTAATGAAAGATGGCCCTGACTACCTCCAGAGATGAGCAGTCAGGCAACCCCTCAGGGTTGCTGTGCAGATCTGTCCATGAAAGGTTCCAGAGACCAGAAGTACTTCGGACCCCCTCTGCCTCTGGGCCGACGTCTGTTGTAACCCCCTCTGCCTCTGGGGGAGTCCCAAGTTTCCCGGGAAAACTGAGATTTCCAGAACCACATCTTCTTTGCCCCTCTTTGATTCCTGGAGAAGGATGTCTGAAGGGTGGAGAAGCAGATCCCAATGGCACACAGTGTCTTTCCATCCTTCTCACTCTGGACCAGTGTCTCACATATGGACTTCCCAAATAGGGAAAGGCCATCATAGGGAGCATTCACAAAGGACACCTTAAAAAGTTCAGAGAATTGGCATAGCTGGAGCCAGGCATGTCGCCTCATAGCAACGCTGGACCCAGTCGCACTAGCAGCCCCTTCCATGGCATGGGAGAGGAGGTGCATGGACGTATTGGCAACTGCTTTCAGAGTGGTCATGCATGCAGAGAACATTTTTTGCCCTCTGCCGACATTGTCTTTGGGGGTGACTCAGTGACTTCCTTGACTAAGTCACACTGTAGTCGGATAACGTGTGCCATGTAGTTCAGTACCCTTATGGTGAAGGTGGCTGAAGCATAGACTCACTTCCCCAAATGATCCATTGTCCGCAACTCCCGGTCAGAAGGATGGACTGTAAAGCTCTCCTGTGCAAGCTCTTTCTTGGTGGCAGACGCTACCACCATAGCATCTACTAGGGATCCCTTGCTCCAACTGGTTCTGTCCAAAGGAGAGGCTAAGGATCTTATCTAATCTTTTGGGGAATAGCTCCATGGTGTCCGCCTCCTTCCATGCTCTGGAGGTGATAAGGTCCCCGAGTAGATCTGCCGGGGGGGGGGGCACCCAGGAGGTAAATGGGCCCGTGCTGAATGCCTCCAGGAACATTGACTCATCTTGGGTTGGTTTTTGGGTGGACCCCCCCCCTTTTGCGTAGGAGTTCCATGATGTCTCCAAAGGAGACATCATTAGGGGGTGACCTGGGGGAACCTTCTCCTTCCTCTAAGTCAGTGTCATCATGAGGGACACAGGAGAGGAGTCCAAGTGCCTCCTTTTACATGTTCGCTTGGGAGGAACCTCATCAATGGGACTCTCTGAGGGGGACTTCCCAGCTTGTTGCTGCTCCCTAATGGGTGCTCCCTGGGAAAAATCAAGCACGAGCTGCCCCTGAGATGGCAGGAAGGTCGGCGCCATACACAGAACTGAGGAAGTTGGGACGGATTCCGAAGAGGAAATGGTCAGGGGTCTCAACCCACTCGAGAATACCCTCTCCACCACATCAAATGCCGAAGGAGAGTGGACATCCTGGGAAACAAGTAATGGACAACACACCAACTGTTGAGAAACAAGTAATGGAGCCACTCCACTCGAGTCCAATGGAGGAGCCGGAGCCAAGCCTACTGGAGCAGAGATACCCTCGGGGAGAATGAGCTCCAACAAACTCGGAGCCGACAGCACCACCTTCAGATCCGACGGCAAGGCTACAGCTCCAAGAGCTCAGATCCAACCCCGTCAGATCTGACCCATTCAAGACAACTGCCAGCGTCGAGGTACAAGATACTATCAGTGCCACCACCCCGCGACTCAGAGAACTCTCAGATCCACAGACTCCAAAACTGAGGGTCAAATTGGAGAAGGAGCTATGGGGGTGACAAAGGGTTGCGAGCTCCGCGTTCCTGAGGGAGAGGGGGTGGGCAAGACTCCCATCTGGATCTGGGTACAGATGAACTTCCGAATCATCCAGCCCATCTCTGACTCACTCAAGCTGCGGGAGGAAGATGCCACTGATACCGGTCATGAGTGCCGGTGAGGGGAGGCTCTAGACAGTGGCCTAAACTCCGTCAGCTCCAGGGAGAACCTAGGTGAATGGAGTCATGGGGTATTGGGTCTAGGAGGAGTCCTGGACTTAGGTGGAGGCCCTGATGGACCCAAGCGGTCAGAACACTGCTTTCTAGGCCAGCACTTGTGTCTTTTCTCTCCCTCTGAAGGCCTCGACCTGGGGGTTTGAATCCTGGGGAGGGGAGGATACAGTAGCAGCTGCTACCAAAGCAGAAGCAGTGACAGGGACAGCCATCCCTGAAGCGGGCAGGAGCCCTTTCATGACTAATTCTGCCCTCCTATCCTTGAGGGCTCTCAGGTTGAAGCCCACGCAGACAGAGCAGGCTGTGTCTAAATGGGCCTCTCCTAAGCAGACAATGCACAGTGTGGCCATCAGCTGGAGAGAGCATATGACCACACTCCATGCGTTTTCTAAAGACTGGCTTTGGGGTCTCAGCCATGTCTAAAGAAGGTCCACGTGTGCGCGCGCGCGCACACACACACACACACACACACACACACACACACACACACACACACAAAGACACACACAGTTGCCCACGCACACTAACTACAACAATGGGAAAAGGCTGTGGGAGGAAAAACAAAGTACACAACACTAACTTTCTAAACTCTTCTTTTTTTTAACAGACGAATACACACAAGGTTAGGGTAGGTGAAAAAGGGAAAACAGGCACCTAACTTGGACTAAGTAACTCTAAAGCACTTACCCACAAGAAAGAAATGCCTGGAGCTCAGCGACCACAATGCTTGGCTGTAAAGTGGCAAACGAGATCTGAAGGAAGGAAGGAGATGGAGGAGCATTATGGGTAGGGGAAGGAGTTTGGAGCTCGGATCGGATCCTGGTGATGCAGCCATCTTAGATCCAATACGGATCCGAATACCCACAGGTTGAAGATCAAATGAAGTAAACTACTTCAGATCTTTACTTTATAGCATAAAAGAAAACCATATACCACAAAAATAGTACTACTATGAAAAAAAATTATTTACTTACAGTTGACTTTCTCCCCTCTTGCTCTTCTCAAAATATTTATCTGATTATTAATGACATGATGTAGGGTATATACTTTAGAGTCCCCACAAGTCCAGCAAATTCTGAAAAAGTCCAATATTTCCAGATTTTCTTCGCCTGTCATATTTCACAAATATAATTATTGCATTGAAATCCCACATTGAGTTACCAGCTTTATTACTATTCATCTCCATCTCTGAAATCCTGTCTCTGCTTCATTTCCGACGTACTCTCAACTCTTCTAATCAGTTCTCATGCTCCCTTCCTTCTCTCCAACATTTTCCATTGAAACAGTCAAAAAGGTTTCACACATACAGATTCTCTGTGGTCTTTATTATCACAAAAACAAGAAGCAGAATCTGCTTCTGTTTCGCAGCTCATTTTTTGTTGGACAGACTTTTGTATTTCCTTCTTAGCATGTACTTCATCAAAAAATCATTTTGTCCCTCCAGGGAAGAATACCTTGAAGACAGCTGGGTATAGCAGTTTGAATCTCACACCTGCATCTCGACATTCCATGAACACTGGAATGAATTTACTCCTCTACTCCCTGGTGTACAATGAGTAATCATTCTCCACAAACACTCTGCTGTCTCCCACTTTTAGCATTTCATCCTTCTGCCACAGTTTTATTAGATCAACTCCTTCTGTTGGTAGGACTGCATCTTTACTATTAAAGTTCTAGGTTGTATTCTCATAGCCAGGTATGGAGCATACACACAATGTGCTCTTTCAACTAAAAATTCCTGCTGTGGAATACCAGACCAGTTGTTTATTTGTGCTTTCATAAAATCATTGCTTCTCTGATATAGCTGAAAATCTCAGGTTTTCCCTATGTCGTCTGTCCTCTAATTCTATTATTTTTTTTAACATCTCTTCCTAAGCAATCTCATATTCAGCCAGCCTTTTCTTCATTTCAGTCTAGTGTTCACTCTACTTAATAGAGAGAGGATTTGAGAAGGCCAACTCACTTAGGCTCTTCCTTCCTCTCTCCTTGCACTTTACTAACAAATACAAAATTGCACTTTATTCATCTGCTTTTACTGTATTTGTGTTTCCTCCTACTTTATTTTGCTTTTGCCTTTTCTTAAAAGTACTCAATTTTATTTATTCTGCTGCATTTATTACTGCTTGGTAGTAGCCTGATTTAAATTGTAACTGTTATTCTAAGTCTTTTGGTTTAAGCACTTGGGCTTCATACCGGTTGTTTTACATTAAGGTTTGTGGTCTGCACTGTTGTGGCAGGACAGGTAGCTTACATCCTTCTAAGCTGGGAATTGCTGATTGAAGGCTCAGTGTCTGCTATTCTAAAAGTGTATTAGTTCTGGTTTAAGCACTTGGGCTTCAGGCCAGTTATTCTACATTACGAAGGTTTGTGGTCTGCACTCTTGAGGGAGGAGAAGCTGGATTCTGCCCTTCTGAACTGGGAATTTCTGGTCACAGGCTTATTGTGCCTGTTTATTTGAACTGTTTCTTTCTGAAATTGGTGCACCTTGTTGATGCAGCATAGACCAGATTCAGGCGTGCTGAATCTAGCTTTGTTTGTATAACTTGAGCACTGATCCAGGCCATCTTTTTTTGGAGAAGGTTCTCCTGCACCCTAGTGGCAGGAATGTGTAGTTAGAACTTGTCTGATTAAAGACTGCTGGAACAGGACTCAGTTTTGAGCTTTTTTCTGGTTAATTGGGTAACTTGTTTAAATCAGTTTGTTCATTGTCTATTGTTTTGTGTGTGTATATATATATATATATATATATATATATATATATATATATATATATAATTGCACTTTATTCATTAGGGGCATTGACTACAACTCTGATCAGAGATATATAACAATAATTATCCTTTTCTGTGCATTTTAAATGTTTTCTGAAAAAAAAAAACTTGTTCCCCACCATTCCAAGCTAGTATAGCCCAGTTTTCAGGTTAGTGCTGAATTCAGGGTTGTGTTACAAATCTCTATGGTTGCCCATACCTTACTAGGATAGAAGGAAGTTTCTCCGTTCACCTGTGAGAGAGGGGAGCTTTGAGCAGCCTATATGTCCCTGGAGGAGTGGTTTCAACCCAGAAATTAGTAGTTTATTGGCCATTTCAGGCTAATTTCTATCTCTTTCATTTCCCTGCTATAAAAACCACTGGTTAGCTAGGGTTTAACTATACCCTGCTCCATAAAGTCTCCTCTTCAATTTTTCCCTTGGAACTAGACAAACATTCAACCTAAGCACTCAAGCCATTCATTTCTCAGCCTGGCACTTGCTCAATACTCATTGCAAGCACTTATAAACCCTAGCACTAGACCCCCCCCATACTGTGCAGAAGGACAATGCTCTCTATTCGACCTTACCAGCCATTCAGTAAAACAGTTCACTGTACCTCTCCAGGCATGTCCAAAGGGCAGTTTCAGGTGTACTCTCCAGTCCAACTGGTGAATCTGGGCATTTTGAGGCAATGTTACAACTGCCTCATGTACACAGATAACCCTCTTCTCCTACCACCAAACACTAATACATGCAAGAGATGCAATTATACAGCCAAACTGGAGGCTAAGCTCTCTCAACCCAAGAGTGGATCAGACAGTCAAGAGGAGAAGGGAAATACTTGCATCACACCACCAGTCTCACACCGACCCATTAAACCAGCACCGGCAAAAAACACACATAAATACATGAAAACATACTCGGAGGCTCTAAATAAAAATCTGCAAAAGCAACAGAGATCTCCAAAGCAGACATCCAAGCAACCTCCACCCCCAAACACAAACCATGAAACACATACTTCACAAAACCAGTGTGCCACACAACCACAGCCCTTAAGGCAAAATAACATACCCAACATACTAGTAATAGGTAACTCTATAGTCAGGCACACTGATGTCCCACTCACTATGCTGAATAAGGAGAAGGTTACTGTTAGCTGCCTATCGGGTGCCAGGATCTGCCACATAACACAAGCACTCAAGTCACGTCAGAACAAGTACAAATACGACTCTGTCATTGTCCATGTTGGTGTGAATGACCTGAGCCATACCTCCCTGGACTACATGAAAAGAGACATGGAAGAGCTCTCTGATCATGTAGCCCAGGCCAGTATGACCTTGACCCTGAGTAGCATCCTGCCCTCACCAAGAATGACACCACGGTATAAAGAAAACATTATCAATTTCAACAATTGGCTAAGTTGCTGATGTCATTCTAAGGGGATTCAGTGTCTGTCCACCTGGGATGACATGCTCGACAAGCCACACTGCTTCGCTAGAGACAGCTTGCACCTGTCATCCTTAGGCTTTCGAATACTGGCCAAGGCTCTTGCCACCCCCATAGTGCCTTTTTTAGGCAAGGCTCAAAAGACAAACCCACTGCCGTAAATAGCACAAGTAACAAAAAACTGAGGGTAATGCTACTCAATGCCAGAAGTCTAACCCTCAAAATGCATGCACTCGAGGCACTCCTCAGTATGGAGAAAATCGATATATGTGCAGTAACAGAAACCTGGTTTAAGTCTCCAGACAGCACCCCAGTACTACCAGGCTACAACTCATGCCAAACATTTCGGCCACAGAACCTGGACTGAAATACAAAAGGAGGGGGCGTATCTATATTTATCAAGGATACCCACACCTTCAGGTTAGTGGCACAGCACGATGCTTCAGAGATCATCCACGTGCAACTAGCAGGCAACACTGCAATTCAAATTGTAGCTTGCTAAAGATCACCCACCATGTCCCAGGACCGCCATTCCACATTTCTGGAAACACTGGGAAACATAAAGGTCCTACCAAACACCCTAATATTGTGTGACTTCAGTTACCCAGACATTAACTGGGAGAACTACTCAAGTACTAACTCCCTTGCCCAACATTTCCTAGAATTTATAAACTCAAATGCCCTGGATCAACTGGTCAACACTCCCATCAGAAGTGAGAACATATTGGACCTGGTCATCACCAACATGGGTGACCGGTGTTCCACACCAGAGGTCAACCCCTCGCTGGTTAGATCTGACCATAAACAAATCACTTTGGATATCCACATTCCGCCCCCACCCCCGGACAGGGAAACCACTGTGAAAAACTTTTCAAAAGCAAACTTCACATTACTTAAGACCGAGGTGGAAAGTTTCAAAGCCACCATGCTAAAGGATAACGCTGTCCAAGCTGCAAAATCTTTTACTAATGCATTCTACGGGCACCTACAAGAATGCATGGATCATGCTATCCCAAGCAAAACCAAGACTCACTCCTCCAAGAAAAAAAAAAATAGTCTTGTGGACCCCTGCCATAAACAAACTATACAATAGAAGGAGGAAACTACTACAAAAAAGAGTAAAATCCCAAAAAGGGAAAACATCCCTGATCAGTATCAGCAAGAAACTATGATCCCTCCTAAAATCATCCAAGGTGAACTTGGAAAGAAAAATTGCCAAGGACTCCAAAGATAAACACAAGGCATTCTTTATCTATGTCAAGAATCTAAGTGGCAATGCTCAGATCTGTTCAGAGTTAGTGCAGAATGGCACAAAATACACTGAACCGGTTGATATCGCCAACATCCTGGCAGACAGGTTCAGTGCAAACTTCACCCCCTCACCCCCAAAAGGGCCCATAACCATACCAGAAGAATGTAGAGCCCCTGAAATCACAGACACTGAGGTTAAAACAGCCCTCTCCAAAGCCAAAAACACAGCATCAATGGGACCGGAGAGTGTCCCAGGCTGCGTCCTACACGAGCTCAAAGACGAACTGACCCGTCACCTAAACACACTGTTCAAACTCAGCCTCTCCACAAGCTATGTTCCCATAGAGTGGCGCACAGCAACGGTTATTCCACTCCACAAAGGTGGAGCCACAACAAACCCAGGGAACTATCGCCCTATAAGCTTGACTAGCTTGGTCTGCAAGGCTATGGAGCACATCATCATGGAACTCATTAACAGAGACATTGGGAACCTCCAAACACTGGACCCTAACCAGTTCGGCTTTGTTAAAGGCAGATCACACCTCCTAAACCTGGTGGACTTCTTTGAGACAGTTACCAAGGCTATAGACGAGGGAAAGGTGGTACACACAGCCTACCTAGACCTCGCAAAGGCCTTTGACACCATTCCCCATTCTGGTATTATAGACAAGCTCACCAGCCTGAACATAAACCCCTACATCACAAGATAGGTTGCCAACTGGCTCACAGACAGAACCCACATGGTGAGAGTTGTGGGAGCTAGGTCTGACTCTAAACCGGTTACAAGTGGCATTCCCCAGGGCTCAGTCCTAGGACCCCTCCTGTTCGGCATATACTTCTCAGAGGTACAGGCAAGCACAGGAGGACTATGGCTGACCAGGTTCGCAGACGACTGCAAACTAGGGGCTATAATTGACTCTCCAGCTAACACAGACATCCTCCAAAAGGGTCTCACTGAGACGGATACCTGGTGTCAAAATCATGGCCTCAAGCCAAATGCGAAAAAGTGCATAGTCATCCCCTTTGGAAAAAACAAAGGACCCACAAACTACCACACAGGTGGTAGTCCCCTAAATATGGAAGATGTAATAAGGGATCTGGGGACCCAAGTAGATAGTAATCTCTCCTTTGATAATCACATTGCCAAAGTGGTTAGAAAATCCTTCTATGTGACCCACCTAATCAAAAAATGGTTCACATCCAGATCAAAAGGGGTCATTGTGTTCCTCTACTCATCACTCATCAGACCCATCGTAGAGTACAACACCCCATTTGGGATGTACCTTACAAGACACCTGCAACAGCTGGAAAGACCACAGAAGTACATCACCAGGATCACTGGCCTCAAACAGATGCCCTATGCAGGGAACTAATCTAAGAGGGCGGAGAAAGCCAACACATTCTGGCTAGGCTTATAAATGCCTTTGGGCAGATAGCCTAGTACCTACCTATGAACCTCTGATTTTTGCAACTTTATCACCTCATCTAAATATCTGTTTAAAGCTTCTTCCATTTTTTGTCAGCCTTTTGTTGTTTGTGTCGATATACTCCATCAGTGTTTCATTTATTTTAACCAGATCTATGTGCAGTTGTCTTATATCTTCCTGTAGGTTACTGGAAGTCATGTCTGGAGGTTGCATTGCTTTTTGCTGAACAGCTGCAAAGCTTTCCTCACTCAGCATTTCTTCCTCACCTTTTGTAGCTGATTTTTTTCCAGATGCTCAGTATTTCCTGGCATCCAGGCAGTATACTTACTAGCCAGTTACTGAAATGTACCCATAAACACAAAAGTCTACTGGCCTTTTCTACTGAGTTCTGTTTTCACACTGGGACAGCTAGAATTGAGTTATTACTCAAAGTGCAGCCATCTTGGCTTTGAAGTTCTCTTTCTTTTAATAAAGGTAAATATTTTGATTTATGTCATAAGAAATGTCAGCAACTTTTTTTTTCAAATATCCAGGAGTAACACAGAGATCGTTAGTAAATATTTTAAAAGTAGTTAATGAACTTTTTGTACTCAATTGCCACTTTGTAAAGCCACAGCCTCATACATTTTCTGGTTGTGACTTCAGTTAGATAGCAAATGCTAGTAATCGTACATCAGGCTTTCATATACATCTTTCTGCAAAGTAAGTGACTATCCTACTAGCTAGCTTTATTTCTCTTTCTAAAATGATATTTGGATGAGGTTTGTTATAATATTTTAATTTATACAAATTCTGCAAGAAACAGCAACAAAAATTAATCTATAGATGGTGACTTAGGAAAATATTTTTTTTCCATAGCTTCAAGTTCCTTTCAAACAATGCAGTAAAATGAGTTTGAGTCATACACAAAAGGTCTGTATCAGCACTAAAAAGTTAAAAGCAGATTGGCTGAACAGCCAGCTAAGGAAAGCGTACTTTTAGATCTTAATTTTCAAGAATTTGTAATCTTGCTTAACTTAATACTGCAGCTGTTTTTGGCACTGTTATAGTTTAGCACCACAGCATTTTTTCTGCCCAATTGAAATATCAGAAATTAACTCAAGAAGAAGCTCAACTGCATTAAAAAAAAGTTAGACCCATCAAAAGCTTATCACCTTCCACATTCTTTAGTTAGCAACTGTATTACATCTCCATCAAGTAGCAGTTAGTAAACTGAGAACTGTGGTTCAGCTGTTTGGCAAATGACACTGACACACCTAATTGTGGCATACTATCTGTACTACTGTCAATATTATACATACTATTTCATGCAAATTATGCATTATGTTAACCCTACTATCTCTTCCTTAAAAAAAGCTTGTTATAAGTTTCTTTTGTTGTCAACTACATATTCACTGTGTCACACTTACCTGGGCTGTGTCTGAAAATAGTCAGTTTTGATCAACGCACTACCCCCAGCAGACAAACCCAAATAAAATAAAATAAAAAAGAAATACAATCTTTAATTAAGACTAACACTAAATTGTACATTCAAAAATTATATTACAAAATCAAACGAAATAACAGGAAAAGCTTTACTAATGTGGTTTGGTAAATTGAAGGCATTTTCTAGGCGTACCCTCGATCTGAGAACTAATTCTTTCTTATATCACAATAGTGACATACTACAGAACCTGTAGTTGCAACATTTATATAGCACTTGGATTTGGGTTTGGTCTACTTCTTACAAATGTTCCTGGCCCAAGATGAAAAAGAAAGCTCCTATTGTCTACTATGGTTACGCAGCAGTCCTCTGGTATGCAAAATAAAATTATTTTTCCCATATTTTTTATTTCCTTTTTTCTTCTACTGAAAAGGCTTCAAACTCTCTGTTCCTCTTGTCAGCTGGGGTCCCTCCTTCAGATGTTCCTTTTCAGTCTGACACAGCTCCCTGTAAAAGCACAAGGTAAGGCTGGACAGACCACAGTGGTCATCACCAGTGGGTCATACAATGGAGGTGCTTTTCTACCGTTTTACCTATTGCACCTGTAGACGAACAAAGCATGAAATGACAGTACAGCCATTCAAGACAGCTGCACATTGATCAAGAGCGTAGCTTTAGCTCTCCCAGCGTTTAAACAGAAACTGAGAAACAACAGCAAATGATACTGTTAGTCTGAGGAAAATTCAGTTACTAGCTATCAAGTACACTGCCTGTATGCCTGCAAAGAATAAACGAAGATAGTCTGAAAGCAAATCAACTAGAACAAGTGAAGATAAAACACTGCCTGGGAAGACTCCTGTAGCTGTTTAGCAAAAAAGCAGTTCAAGCTCCAGCTTTGATATGAGACATGGCTTCTAGTAATCTAGAAGAAAAATAAGTCAAATGTGTTTAGAGCTGATTAAAATGAAACAGTGAAGGAGTATATCAACTCATATAATAAAAGGCTGGAAAACAGAATAAGTTCTAACTAATTATTCATCTGAACTAATAAAACTACAAACATCAGAGACAAAAGAAGAAATGTCTGGCTAAGTATAAGACTTAAGAAACAACTGTAGGCTGAATCCAAATATTCAAAAAGGTGCAAAACACACTTTAATTGATAAAACAATGAAAATAGTTAGCACATTTGTTTCAGAGTATGTGGGGCTTCATCAGACAAACAGGATTTACAAATATTACTTCCTTTATACTTTCTCATCAACTCTCATTAGTTAAAGAATGTTAAAACGAATCACACTTTAAATACTCAAGTGCTAATGGGGAACCAACACATAGTAAACATATACACTTAAATATTATTAAAAAGGCATTATTAAAAAAGCATACAACATATATAAATAATATACCAAATGCAAAATTGCATACTAGTTTAGTTGTTAACTAAGTTTCTTTTTAAAATACAAACTATGTAAACAGAAATATAAGTATTAAGTTATCTAAATATAAATTGCATGTTTATATTTAAACATGTTATATGTATTTATTTATTTATAGCCTATACATTTTTCTAAAGAATTAATCTTCATTACTATTCACTGAAACCTTTCTCCTTTCCAATGCTTTAGAATAGGAGAAACGGAACTTCTCTCATTTATACCTGGCCAGCTATCAGCCTGCAGACAAAGCTGCCACTTGAGTTCACTGATCTCTAACATTAGTGCCCATGATTTATTGTCATCAATAACAACATGGTCTACAGCCATAAAATGAAACAGATGCCCTTCACTGCTGTTACTGTGTTTTGCTAGGGCATTGTTCATATTGTGTCTTTTGATGTCACACTCGTGCTTGTATATTCTCTGTGAGAGCTTTCTCTCCGTCTTTCCGATATAGACAGTAGTAGTAGATTTGTTGTAGTAAGGGTCAAATGACAAGGTAAGAGGATTACACTGTCATGTATTTACATTCCACTGCCATAAGGGAGCTTAAGAAAGTTTTGGGAAAAATAATTAGCTTCAGCTGGGACACAACTGGGTTGGATTGCATGACTAGGCTTATAAATGCCCTGGTGGTGATTAGCATAGTATATAACTAAGAACCTATGAACATCACTTATAGGTGGGGACCGGAATTCGATTTTTCAATACTGAACATGATTCAGAGGGCCCTAGAAGAGAAAATATAACAAAGAGGGTAGATTTTTGAAGTAAATTTTGAAAATATTTGGTAAGGAACATGTGAATTCGATAGCAGGAAATCAAACAGAATTTGCATATTATTCCACAAGATACAATCACTGGACTGGACTAGACTAGTGAGAAATTATATTTCACAGGAACATGTGAATTTAATTGAAAGCTTTGACATACATCCAATAACTATTTAAAATCATGCACCAATAAAAGATAAGATGAAAATATTGGGTAATGAAGTAAAACTGAGACACTAGCACTTTCCTACCTACCTGTAAAAAAGAGAGGATTTTAAGGAATGGTTAGTGGATATTATTTGAGATTTATTAGGGAATATTGTACCTCAAAGATTGTCTACTATAAGAATTGTTAATCTCTAACATATTATGTATGATTGCTATAAGTATGCTCGATTTTTTTCTCTTCTCTCATGTACTGTATTGTATTGTGGAGCTTTTCTCCTCGGGCCTCTGCTGAAAATGGACCTGTGTCCAGTCGGTAAACAAATGTAAAATAAAAATATAAATAAATAAAGTATAGTTAATGAGTAGGATAGCATGAACATGGCATTTAATAATAGGGTAGAAATAAAAGAGAAAGAGATATGTTTGCAAAATAATAGGAATTACTTAGAGGGGCTGGCAAAGGTTGAAGTATAACAGAATAAGTGGAAACTCATACAACAAAAAGAGGCACAAATGTACAATGCTAAAGACAGAATAAAGGTATATCTGGATAATATGCATGAATTTAGAAAGATTGCTGTTAAACAACTTTCATTTTACAATAACTCCATAGTACAAAAACTTTTAGCACAACAATTTAGGCAATGGAAAGTAGAAAGGGCTGATGCCAAACTTAGACAGCCTGTAACAAGAATAATTACCAGAGATCCTGTAGAGGTAGAAAGCTAAACAGAAAATAAGGGATTATCTAGATAGTATACATGAGTTTAGAAATATTGGTTTTAAGCAACTGTTTTTTTTTTATTATAAGTCCAGAGCACAAAAAGTTTTAGCAAAACAACTCATGCAACAGAATGTAGACAGGGTTGTCACCAAGCTTAGGGAGCCTATAACAAGTGTGATAACAAGAGATCTTGTATAGGTACTAGAAATATTTTGAAAATTCTATGAAAGTCTGTTTAAAGCAAAGAAATATGCAAATCAAGAAAGGGTACAAATGGAAATGTTTATGGAAGAATTAAATATGCTAAGGTTAGAGGTAGATGAGGCTCAACTGACAGGATAGGAGGAGATGAGATACAAAATGGTGATTTGTAAGCAATCCACAGCAAAGTCCATAGCAATACATGGTATTGCTATGCAATTTTGGAAGATAGGAAGGAAAATCTGATAAAGATCTGGAAGTTTTTTTAACAGTATTTTAAGAAGAGGAGAAGCACCAACATCCTGAAAGAAAGTGGTGGTGGCTATAAAACATAAAGAGGGTAAAGACCTACCAGATCTACCTTCATACAGGCCCTTTCCAATCCTAAACCATGATTATAAAGTGTTTATATCTATAATGGATAAAAGAATGGCAAATGTAATGGCAAAATTGACAGATATGAATCAATGTGGTTTTGTGAAGGGGGGGGGGGCAAATATTTGACAACATTAACAGAAAAATGATCCAGAGGGAAAGAGAATGCAAGAAAATACCACTGGCATTGGTAGGTCTTGATGCAGACAAAGCATTTGACAGAGTAATCTGGGAGTTTATGAGCAAGGCAATGGAAACATTTGCATTCCTTGATTAACATTTTAAGGTTGATTAGGAGGACATATGATGGATCGAAAGCAAAAATTAAAGTGGGTGGGTTCTTCTCTGATAATTTCTGTTTGAAAAGAGGAACCAGGCAGGGCTGTCCTCTTTCCCCTCTGTTATTTGCACTGCATTTAGAACCATTTTTTAGAAAAGAAAAATCTTTACTGAACTATCATGTATGACACAGGCAATCATACATTTACAGACATGAAAACAAACCATATTGACATAATTTTAGTTGCAGACATTATACATCACAAACCATATAGACATAATTGAAAAAAACAACACACCAAAAGCAAAAAGTAAAACAAAACCACAATGGCCACAATCCAAAAGTTCACAGTTTAATAAAACTTAGCTCCTTGGCAAAGAAGCCTTCCAAGAGTAAAATACATCAATTACAAAACAGCTTAAATAGCTATAGCAATATCAATTAAACAATTAAAAAAAAATTAAACAATCAATAAATTACTGCCACTAAATTACATACCTCCAATTACATTCCTTGTTGAGCCCTAAGGGCTCTGAAGTACTATATTTCAAAAGAAAAAGTTTCTTTCTTTAAAAGTTTATCCTTTAAGCTAACACATTCTCCTAAGCCTACCTCAACTTTTCCAGAACACAACCTTACAAATCTTCAGGATTAGAATTATGCAGAGATAAAAAATGTCCCCCCAAAAAACTATCCAATTTTTTATTTTTTTATATCTCTAACATGCTCTTGTAGGCATACTTTTAAACTTCTTGATGTCTCCCCAGTATAACTCTGCTCGACTCGCCCGATTACAAAGCTCAAAGTCTCTTAGTTGGCTTGTGGCAAAGTAGGTATCCCATAGTGCACTAGTAATAATCCCCAGATCTTGTTTACTGCTAACTATCAGAGAGATAGAAACGGTTATCCAGAAAGAACAACAACAGTGAAAGGTATCCACCTTACCAAAGGTAACACTATCCAGTCTCCAGATCCTTCAGGATGGGGTAGGTGGGTGGGTTCGTAAGAATGAAGGGTGAGATGGACTACAAACATGGAACGTTATGGTGAGTACATAACTTCTTTATGTTCTGTAGTCCTATCTTGCCTTCATTCTTACATATGGGATAGTGTCCCTAGCACCTTTTTCTCGGGTGGCTCACGGGAATACACTCCTGAGTACTATGGAACCAAAGGAGGCTCTTCCCCTGGAGGTCAAATCCAATTTGTAATGAGCAACAAGGGTATGAGGGGTAGCCCAAGTTGCTGCTGCACAAATACTGTCAATTGGAACTCTTGCTTAAAAGGCAGCAGATGTGGAGAGGGATCTCGTGGAATGAGCCTTGATTTTAAACGGTAGGTTCTTTCCATTGGAGGAGTAGACAAAGGAAATGCAGTTGGAAATCCAATTAGATAAGAGTCACTTTAGAGATTGGCAGACCCATTCTAGATTCAGAAAAGGACACAAACAATTGGTCTGATTTTCTAAGTTCCTTAGTTCTATGAAGGTAGAACCATAACTGTCTGTGATTATCAAGCTGATGAAATTTATATTCTGCACTGTTTGAATGATTAGGAAAAAATACAGGCAGTTCGATAGTTTGGTTCAAATTAGTCTGAGAGCAAACTTTAGGGATGAAGGAAGGATTTGCATGAAGGGAAACTCTGTCTTTATGAAAAATCAAATAAGGAGGTTTGATTGACAGTGCCTGCAACTCTGATACCATCTATCAGATGTGATGGCTACTAGAAACAACATCTTCCAAGACATAAACTTCAAATGACATGAATGTGTGGGTTCAAAAGGCAGGGGAGTTAGTTTGGACAGAACAAAATTTAGATCCCACAAAGGCACAGGTTCCTGAAAGGGAGGTCTGAGCAAGGTAGCGCCTTTAAGAAAGGTTTTACATAATCTGTGGTCCATCAGATTAGGCTCATGTTGTCCCAAATGAAAATTTGATATTGCTGCCAGTTGAACTCTAATTGTGGCATCAGCTGATCCTTGATGGAAAAGTTCAGTCAGATATTCAAACACCAAAGGGATGGGTGCTCTGTACGGATCTACATTTTTCTCTTTTACCCAGAAAGAAAATCTTCTCCATTTCCTAGTGTATAACTTCCTACTGGAAGGTTTGCAGGAAGATGTAAGGATATGAGCCACAGCAGCTGAGAAATCATGAAGCATGACTAGGGGTGGAAGTGGAGCAGCCACGCTGTCAAGTTGAGGGTATGGAGGCAGTCAGAAGGGAGCCTGACATGTGTGTCAAGAGGTCTGGAACTGAGTCCAGCATCCATGGATTGTCTAGGAGATGAGGCCCGAGGAAGGGGAACCATATTTGATGAGGCCAGTAAGGAGTGATCAGAATCATTTTGCTTCCCAAGAACTTGGCTTTCTGGATCACTTTCGATATGAGCGGAAAGGGGGAAAATACAAAAAGGAGTCCCAGAAGCCAATCGTGAACAAGTGTATCTCTCAGTGACTCTCCCTGAGGGGGGATAAGGGAGAAGTAGCTGCTGCATTTGATGTTGATCAGGCTGGCAAAAAGGTCTCAGCAAGGCTGTCCCCATTTTCGGAAAATCTGTTCTGCTACTTTCTGATTCAGAGACCACTCATGAGGCATCAAAATTGCTCTGCTGAGCTTGTTGTCTATCACACTGGTTGTCCCCAGGATATGCATTGCTAAAAGAAAGCGCTGGGAAGATATCGCCCACTGCCAAACACAGAGAGACTCTCGACAAAGGGGGTAAGATCTGGTTCCTCCTTGCGTGTTTAGATACCATACCACTGACATATTGTCTGACTGGATTGCTATCGTCCCTAAGACTAGAAGCTAGAAGCACTACTCTCATCTCTAGGACACTGATATGCAGGTGAGCCTCATGAACTTGTCATGTGCCTTGGACAGTCCTGCCTAGATAATGCCGCCCCCATCTGGGAGCCATCCGTGGTCACAGCAGCAACGGGTTGGCGAGGGAGGAAGGGTGTTCCTGTCGTCAGCTGACTGGGCTGAATCCACCAACAAAGGTCCTTTTTGCAAACTCCGTTATGAGAATATGATGTGATAGGGGCAGTTGTTGAAGAGACCACTGGGAAAAAAGAAGCCACTGAAGAATTCGCATGTGCAATCTGGCTAGTGGGACTAAATTTATGGTAGAGGCCATGGTCCCTAAGAGTTTCAGCACTCTTTTTGCCTTGACTTTTTGTAGAGGAAGTAAGCTGTAAATCTGTTGCCTGAGGTTTTGAATTCTGTCTACAGGGAGACGAGCCATTATGATGACTGTGTCTATTTCTGCACCTATAAAAGTCACAAATTGAGAGGGCGACAAGGCAGACTTTTCCCAGTTTATCATAATCACCAGATGGGAACAGAGCTGGATGGCTGAATCCCTGGCTTGTAGGAGTAGGTGCCTGGTGGTGGCGGCCAGGAGCCAGTCGTCCAGGTATGGAAACACTTGGAATCCATGACGTCTCAGGTGAGCTGTCACTACTCCCATACATTTGGTGAACACCCTGGGGGCTGTGGAGAGACCAAAGGGCAGAGCACAAAATTGGTAATGACTGGCTCCCAACTGGAAGCGTAGATGACTCCTCGATGCTCTGTCGATTTTTATATGGTAGTACGCATGCTGGAGGGCTATGGAGCACATCCAATTGTTTTTCCCTAACAGAGGGAGTATAGACTGCAGTGTTACCATTCAGAACTTGGCCTTCTTTACGGATTCGTTTAGTTTGCTGAGGTCCAAGATGGGCCTCCAGTCCCCTGTTCGTTTTGGCACTAAAAAGAATCTGGAGTAAGTTCCGAATTCTATCAGGTTTGCGGGGACGGTTTGGATGACTCTCTTTGAAAGCAACTTTTGAACCTCTATAGATGCTTGATCCCTGTGATTGGGTGGAACATCTGGGATCTTCTTGGGGGTGTGGGGTGGAAGACAGAAGGCTATGAAGTATCCTCTGGTGATTATTCTTTGTACCCATTTCTCTTGAGTGAGGCTTCTGGATACAAAGATAAGCGACCCTCGACTGGCTCCAGAGAAGCGCAGCCGGGCCCCACATCAGAAGCACTGACAGGGACGGCCTCAAAAGGAATTGCGGCCACCCTGGTTTTGAGGACCCTCCCCTGCCTCTAGGGTGACATCTACCATTAGCTCCTCCTCCTCTGCCTCTGAAGGAGGAATCAACTTGTGCATCCGGGAAAAATCTCTGGAACTTCTTGAACCACATTTTACTGCCTCTCTGACCCTTGGGATATGGTCTAGAAGGGACGGTAAAATGTATTCCCATGGCAGAGAGAGTTTTTCCCTTCTTGTTCGCACCTGGTGAGTGCATCTTTTACCTTAGGTCCAAACAGAGATGAACCGTCAAATGGGGTGTTGGTAAAGGTAGATTTGAAGGGTTCCGCAAAATTACATAAGTGCATCCAGGAGTATCTCCTGAGGGAAACTCCTGAACCCGCTGACCTACTCGCTCTGTCGGCTGCATAAGAGATTAGCCTCATGGAGGAGTTCACAATGGAGTTTAAGGTAGACAACTGAGCAGTAACCTTCTCAGAGACTCCTTCAGTTGATGTACCTTGAAGGGTATCTCCTAGCTCCTAGAGAAGATCTCTCTGAAGCCTAGTAAAATGTGTGAAATAGTTCAGCGATCTGAGAGTAAAAGCCACTAAAGAGAAGATACGCTTCCCGTATCTATCCATCATTCGAGACTCATTGTTCGGTGGATGGACAGATGTAGAAGTCTCCGCTAGTTCCTTCTTAGTGGCTGCCGCCACCACCATGGCACCTACAGGCACACCCTTGTTCAAGAACTCTTTCTCTTTAGGGGCAGAGAGAAATTTGTTGGGTCTTCTGGGGAGTGGCTCCACGGCATCAGGATTTTCCCACACCTTTTGACTAACTAGGTTCAGGAGTTCATCAAAAGGTGGGGACACCCAAGAGGCTGAAGGTTGAGACCCAAAAGCCTTCAGGTACACTGACTCCTCATTAGAAGGGGTGACAGTGGGCCAGCCACCTCTCTGCTTCAGGATTTCTAAGATGTCTACAAAGGAGACATCATCAGAGGATGACCTGGGGGACCCTTCTGACTCCTCGAGGTCAGTGTCTGAGGTGATGGACTCATCCGTGGAGTCTACATGCTTCCTCTTGCATGTCCTCTACTGCGAGGGCTCCACAGAAGGGTATTCTGGGGAGGTCTCGGAAGACTGGGGGCCACCCAACGAGGGATCCTGAGGCTGCAGGTCTCTGCTGTCAAGAGAGAGAGAGGGTGCTGAGACATGAGGTCAGTGCTTGAGGAACAAGAGTATCGGTACCCTTGTGCGGAGCTGATGACCGGGACAGCACGATCCTCATCATCATGAATGCAGATCTCTCTGGCTTCAAAGACAGCTCCAGTTCCAAGGAAACGGAGGTAGCCCTCAGCTCCAAAGCAATCGGGTCCGAGATGGATTTTGGGTCCGAGCTCAACCTAGCCAACGCACCGAGAGGTAGACTCTGGACCAAAGAGGTTCGGGTCCAAGCTCCCCTGTCGGGGCCGACTGGTGAGCTACAGCTCCTAGACACCACGGACGGTGGCAAAGGTGTTGGAGCAGAACTCGGCTCTGAGACAGCCACAAGGGGAGCTGGAACTGAGGGTTCCACAACAAGCAGTACCGAAATCTCTGGCTCCAAAGGACCAACTCGGCTCGGAGGAGGAACCACAACAGGTAGGATGGTCTTGGATGGCTCCAGAACTGACTGGGTCAGAGCCAACAACAATTTGGGTAAAGCAGAAGACTTCAAGAGTCTAAGCACTACTCTCTCTACATCCTCTTCCGAAAGGCTCTTGGAGGATCTGGATGACAGGGTAGGTGATCTAGATCGGGAGACCGGCAAAAGCTCTCTGGACCAGCTCCGATGCAATTTCTCAATAGTCAGCTCCGAAAAACTTAGGGCCGATACTGCAGTGTCAACATCAATAACCTCGACCGGCTCCGAGGACAGTGGAGCCGAAGAGGTAGAAGGTTTATCCAATTTTACAGTTTTCTGAGGAGGTTCAGACAAATTAGTCGGCGCCGGAGAATGTCTCTTGGTCGACTTGACCTTCTCTTTTTTAGATGAATGGGACTTTGAAGATGATAAAGAGCTGGCTAAGTCCTCCTCGAAAGAAGGCTTAAGGAGACCTTTCAGAATTAATTTGTTCTTTCTTTCCTGGAGAACTCTGGAGCTGAAGGAGTGACAGAAAGAACAAGTTTCCTGTAGATGAATGGCTCTGAGGCAATAAACGCAATTACTGTGCCCATCAGTAACTGACATTTTTTGGGAGCACTTAATGCACTTTTTAAATCCCGAAGGTTTATGGTCTTTGGATTCCTTCAACATGACTAAGACTTTATGAAAGGGGAAGAAAAGGAGGTAAAGAAAAGAGGACAAGGTCCTCTAACTTAGATGGGCCTCGCCCTTTAAGAGTTACACACAGAATACAACGAGAACTAGGTCCTCTAACTTAAACGGGCCTAGCCCCACTAAACTGACAAGCACACAGAAGAGAAAAACAACAGATGACAACATCCTCTAACTTAAACAGGCCTAGCCCTGTTGAGGAAAAATTCAAAAGTTAAACAGAGGACTAGATCCTCCAACTTAAACGGACCTAGACCTAGCTGTGGAAAGAAGCTAAGTCAGAAAAACCCAAAAATACCAAAAATCTCAAACAGCAGGCAACTAGAGAAAAATAGTAAACGCCACTGCACACAATATACTAACTATAGAAAACTAATCAAAAACAAGGTCCTACCCCAAACACGGACCTACAGAAATAGGAACTATGTCAAAACTAGTACATAGAAGGATACCACACGGAGAACAAACAACGGGCCTAAAATGGCCAACAAGTTCTCAACACTGACTAAGTAAATTTAACAAAACACTCTACATATTAATACCTATGAGAAACTAACACTAAGACTAATACTAAGTAAATTAAGCTATTTTATATATATATAGTATATATATATATATATATATATATATATATATATATATATATACACATATATAATATATATATATATATATATATATATATATATATATATATATATATATGTAGAACTATCAGTAAAACTATAACAATAATGAAAATATGCAACTTAGCCACGGCCAAGCAAGAACCACTTCTGAAATCGGAGACGTGACAAACGAGATCTGGGGATTCTTACTAGTGCACTATGGGATGCCTACTTTGCCACGAGCCAACTAGGAGACTTTAAGCTTTGTAATCGGCCGAGTTGGAGCAGAGGATCAGCTCCAAACCCATATGTAAGAATGAAGGCGAGATAGGACTACAGAACATCCTCACATTATTAATGAATGAAAAAGTAGGGACCAACCTCTTACAAATAGAGCATTTATTACAAGGTATAGTGCCTTTACTTATTAAACTATCCCTACTAATACTGACATCTGGTGGAACAAAAAAATTATGCACCACCATGTCAGTCAAAATTCTGGCTCTTTTATAAGACACATTCACATAACTGGACAAAACTTGCCTAAGGTCTTTGTCCCTTAATAACACAGACCAGAATTCTCGGACTTTACTGACCACCTCATCCATTATTACATTAAATGCAGTAACAAAATAAATTTCCTTTTTATCCTGTATATTTTGTACTTCACCAATGCTCATCTTATTTCTCTTCTTACAACCCCCCCAAATTCCTATTATTTCCTCTTTGACAAATAACATTACTATCTGCAAATCTCTTATTCATAATTTAAAATGTTGCCATCTGGACATAATTGTGGTTGCAAACATTATACATCACTTATAATCTGTCCAGTCATTGTCAGTTATAATCTATCCAGTCACTGTCAAACATTAAATGGCTCATTCAAATCCTTTTAAACTTTGTTCCTCCTCTGCATGTATTATTCCTACAATTCCTATTTTTTTCTTATGTAATTTCCTCCTACCTTTTATTAAAGATCCCAATTCCATTTGTTTTACTGCTGTTACTATATTTACTACTTCTAGTAAAGCTGGTTTAGACTTTGATTTCCATTTTCTAGTAACTACTTTTAGGTAGCTATCATAATTAGACTCAGCAAGGTCTTACTATGTCTAGGTAGTTCCGATTCTGTATAACAGCTCAAAAAATCATTCCCTTAGTTACAACAATTTGCTCACCCAGTATCTCTGACAGAACAGTCGGCAGGGAATCTTTAAAGTCTGCCAGTTCATTACAGTCCAGGAAAATATGTTCCCAGTTACCTCTTTCTTTCCCATCACATGTCCAACATTTGCTGGGGTCAATATTAGAACATCGAAGTTTCACAACTTCGAATGTCCTAATATTAACCACTATTCAGCGAACGCTGAAAATAGCAAAGCTGCAGAACACCAAATTTCTTCTTAGGGAAGGAATTTGGTTGGCCATTCCTGTGGCTTTGCTATTTTCAAAGTTACGGGTCGGGATCAGGTAAGTGTGCAATAGTGTAGACGTGAGGGTTAGGGCATGGGTTAGGTAAGTTAGGGTTAGGGCGCAAGTCAGGTAAGTGTGCGATTGTGTGGACATGAGGGTTAGGGCGGGGTAGGTGAGTTAGGGTTAGGGCACGGGTGAGGTAAGTGTGCGATAGTGACGGACCTTAGGGTTAGGGTTTGGGTTAAGGTAAGTGGAATAGCTAGTGGTGTATGTACAGTTTAGTGTAGGGTTAGATGTAGGATTTTAGGTGTATGTGTGTGGATTGCTGTTTGTTTGGTGTGCTTGTGTTGTGTGTATGTGTGTCGGAACAGAAAATTATTTCCCTGGGAAAAAATTTGCTGTCCTGCATGTTCGATATTGTTAGTGTTCGCTGAATAGGGGTAGATATTAGAACAGTCGACGTTTTAAAAATCTGATGTTCTAATATAGACCCTGTTTGCTGTCTACCTAAGGAAAAATTCTTAGGAGTCTACTTGGAGTATACAAAAGCCTATGTAAACACGTCCAAGCAAAGATCCTAACTCTGCCAGACTTTGTTGCATATTTGGGAGTTATACATACATCCCCCATTGTTTCTTTGTAAATTGCTTATCCAGTCTCTCTTCCCAATCCTTTCTAAACGCCTCTGACTTATTCTTATAGTCATCGTACAATATTTTGCATTGTCTACTAATTGTTCATTTTTTAACAGCAGCTTCTGTCTGAGATTCTACTAAAAACTCTAACCAGTGCTGGTCTTTTACTTAGGATCACCTTATTTATTTCTCTTTGTTTATACTCTGATATCAAACCTTGACAGGGAAGGCAATCTCTATCCTGCAGTCCAAATAAATGATTTGCCTATTCCCATTCTATTACCTTTCCTTCTCTATTATTTCCTCCCAATACCTTGGTTCTTTTACCAATTTTCTCCAATAAATTCCAGCCCCTTTTTGCTTATTGTCTGTATCCCTAATTGCAGTCATCCCTATTGGCAGAATCTCCTTTCTCCATTCCCATGCTGGCTTAGTTCTTAGAATACTTTCTGCTACTTTAAGAAAATAATATTCATTATGGTTATTGTTATTCTTCCTAAGGATCTTCATCCAAAATCCTTGTTTCTTGAGCTCCCCCACTGTTTCATCATCATTCCTTTCCACTTTGAATTGTAGGTTTCTGCTTGTGCTATGTATAGGAGCCTTAACTGTGTAACTCTGAAATACCCCTTCAAATCAGGTAATCCCAAACCACCTTAATCAATTGGAAGAATTAGCTTATCCAACTTGACTCTTGCTGTCTTTCGCCTCACGGATAAAATCCTTCAGCTCTTTATTAATTACAGCTACAACTTCTCCTCTGGTTGATAAAAATATGCCTGACCTGTGTATAAAATTAAAGGGGCTAAAAACATTTTAACTGTTTGTATCTTGCTATCCATATAACAGAACTTCCAATTTCTCAGTTTTTGTATTATCTTTTGTTTAGTCTCTTTCCACATATCCTTAGCTGCCACACAAGAACCCTTTTTAATCCAGACTTCTAAGTACTTCATTTTATCATGTCCCCATAAATATGGACATTGTATGTCTTTCGGCTTTTCCTGGTTAGGGGGCACTACAGCGGAACTCCGATCAGCTAATGACTGGCAGTGGATGTTTATGGTGCCGAGATGCCAGCCCAATTCCCAGCCTTCACAGAAGGCACACCCATTCACACACATGCACATACCTGCATGTCTTTAAGCATCACTCGATCGCAGGGAGAACTTGCAGACTCCACAAAGAAGGCACTCCAGCCGAGAATCAAACTGGAGAACCTCTTGCTGTGAGGTGACAATGCTAACCCCTGCACCACTGTGGAACCATAACTATGGACATTACTGAACCAATTTGTGTGTGGGTACTTAATTGACAGCTATTGGTTTTGTTTTAGCTTCATTAATTTTGTATTCAGAAAATATATGAAACTACCTCAAAATGTTCCACAACACTGAAATGTCCTTTTCTAGTTTTATCAAGTATAAAATTACATCATCTGCAAGTAGAGCCAGCTTTTCTTGACTACCATATAAATTACATCCTTGCATTTCTGAGTCCTTTATTTTCTTTGTCAATGGTTCTAAATATAGTGCAAATAACAAAGAGAAAACAGGACAACCCTGCCTGGTTCCTCCACTCACAGAAATTGTCAGAGAGGAATCTACCCACTTTAATTTTTGCCTCCAATCCCTCATATATCCTCCTAATCAACCTTATAATTTTATCAGGGAATGCAAATGCTTCCATTGCCTTGATCATAAACTCCCAGCTTACTATTTCAAATACCTTCTCTGCATCAAGACCCACCAACAGCAGTAGTATTTTCTTACATTCAGATTCACTCTAGATCATCAATATTCTGTTAATGTTGTCAAATGTTTGCCTCCCTCCATAACACCACACAGACCATGTCTATCAATTTTGGCATTACCTTTGCCATTCTTTCAGCCATTATAGGCATAAACACTTTATAATTAAGGTTTAGGATTGAAATGGGCCTGTATGAAGCTAGATCTGATGGGTCTTTGCCCTCTTTATGTATTACAGCCACCACCACTTTCTTCCAGGAGGCTGTTAAACAAAACCTTCCAGATCTTTATCAGTTTTTTCCCTCCTAGCTTCCAAACTGTCACAGGAATATCATCTATTCCTGGGAACTATCTGTTGATTCATTATACATAACCATTTCTCCTTCTATCCTAACTATTAGTAATTCAGCCTCATCTACCTCTAACCTTGGCATATGTAATTCTTCCATCAATACTGCCATTTGCACCTTTTCTTGATCTCCATATTTCTCTGCTTCTTACAGCCTTTCATAAAACTTCTACAATATTTCTAGTACTTCCACAGAATCTCTTTTTATCTTCCTTGTTATAGGCTCCCTAAGCTTGGTGACAACCCTTTCTACTTTCTGTTGCCTGAGTTGTTGCACTAAAAGTTTTTGTGCTCTGGCATTATCATCAAAAAAACAGTTGATTAACAACAATTGTACTAAACTCATGCATATTATCTAGGTAATCCTTTATTTTCTGCTTAGCATTCAGCAATTGCCCCTCTTCTTGTTCTGAGAGATTCCCCCATTCTGCAATACTTTAACATTTGTCAGTCCCTCTAAATAATTCTTAATGCTTCTTAACCATATCATACTTTCTTTTATTTCCACCCTATTTTTAAACTCCACATTCATTTTATCCCACTCCTTAGCTATATTTTCAGAAGAAATATCTGTCTTCTCTAGCTCCCAAAAAATTTCTACTACCTATTCCTTAAATTCCTTTCTTGGCAACAGATAGGTGGAAAAGTGCCAGTATCTCATTTTTATTTCATTATCCTCCATTTTTATTTTAGTTATTATTGGCTCATGATCTGAAATAGTTATTGGCTGTGCATCACAAACTTTCAATTAAATGGACATGTTTCTATGAAATGTAAGTTCTGTGTAGCCTAGCCCACTTTTTACATCTTGGGGAATAATATGTAAATTCACTCAGAACTCCTATTACTGATTTCACATCTTCCATGTCAAATACTTTCATAAATTTCTTCAAAAATCTAACCTCCTTTGTTATACTTTCCCTTTCAGGCCCCCCTGACATATCTTCAGTGCTGCAAGTCAAATTCCAGTCCCCACCTATAAGTAATGTTCCCCGCTGAAAACTGATTATTTCTCCAAGAATTTTCTTAAGCTCCATTACAGCAGTTTTAAGTGGAATGTAAATACATGCCAGTGTAATCCTCCTGCCTTGCCATTGGCCCCTTAATACTACATATCTACCATTATTAGCTTTTTTATCCTCTTCTATCACTATTGGAGCTCCTCTTGCAATTAATGTAACTACTGCTCTTTTCCTATGTCTCATGTATTCTGCTAAATAACCATCCTGAAAACCTTTCTTTTATCAAATTCACATGCTCAGTTCTTTCCAAATATGTCGCCTATAGCATAGCTATTTGCACTCTACCTTTTTAATATAGTTCACTTTTCTTTCTTTTTGTATATATGTGTGAGACCATTAACATTTAAAGATAGTATTGAAAGGATCATTATACCGAAAAGTTATTATTCTCACCTTTTACTTGTAACAGCCTTTTTAAGTATCTAGTTCCAGTTTTGTGATGCATGCAAACACTAATGTTTGGCAGGATGAGCTTTTATACAGTTGTTTCTTGTCATATCCATTTCAGCCTATATCACATCTTAAAAAAAATTAAAGTTATGTACTCACATAACTATGCATCTGTGTTGTCCATTTCCATTCTTCCTCAACGAATGAGTTCAGATCTGATCATCGGATCTGACTCCGCCATTATCTCTACATTCTAGGATCTGACTCTTGAGCTCCTTTCTTACCCATAATGCCCTTGACCACTGTGTTACCTCAAATCGATTTTGCTGCTATTATACAATATCACAACAAGGTAACTCAACATAGCTATGACAGAAATGTGATAACTGAAAGATCAGGAGCTCTAACAGGAACTAAGGTTCCTAATAACAATTCCGTTAGGTCCCTTACAAAGACATGGATAGAGGGAAGTTGGGAGGGATAGTGAGGAAGAATGAAAATGAACAACAGACATGCATAGTTATGGTGAGTACATAACTTTAATATCTGATGTTGTTATTTTCATTCATTCCTCAATGAATGGGAAAGAATCCCCAGCTACAGTAACCTTGGGTGGCCCTCATGGAAAGATGCTCCAGAGGACCACAGAAACAAATACAGCTCTGTTTCTGGAGATAATATCCAATTGGTACTGAGAAAGAAATCGCATGAACATCAGACCAAGTGACAGCTGTACAATTGTCATCAATGGAGGCTCTAGCCCAAAAGGCAGCTGATGTAGCCCCTGACGAAGTTGAGTGAGCTTTTGGTTGTCTTGCCAAGGTTAGGCCTCTCAAGGAATAAATGTAGAAAATACAATTTGTTATCCGTATGGCTAGTGTAGTTTTTCAGACTGGTCTTCCATCCTATAATTAGAGAGGGAGACAAACAATTGATTCGTTTTCCTAAATTCCTTTGTCCTGTGAAGGTAAAAGCGAAGTTGCCTATAAACATCTCAAAGATGAAGGGTATATCCTCCTTTATTGTCAAATTTGAGAAAGAAAACTAGTAGTGATCACTTGATTGACGTTTGTTATAAAGGCAGCATTTGTAGAAAAGGATTGGAGCGTAAGGTAACTCTATCCTTGTGAAATATCAAATACGGTGGTTTCAAAGAGAATGCCTGGCGTTCAGATACTCATCTTGCTGAGGTGATAGCCACCACAAAGACAATTTTCCAAGAACAAAAACTTAAGGTCTACTTTAGCTAAAGCCTCAAAAGGTGAACATACCAAAGTCTGTAATACCAAGTCACGTCCCAAGGTGGAGTGGGATCCTGAACTGGAGGTCTAAGTAAAATAGTACCTTTTACAAAGGACTTATGCAACACAAATGAAGCTAAAGGAGAAGCATTACCTCTGATGTGGTAGCTGGAGATGGCTGCTAACTGAACTTTGATGGTGGAGAAGCTTGACCCACTTTGAAAGATGAACGCAAGGAAATCTAGCCGGAAGAGGAGCAGTGAAAGGATCCAACTCTCTCTGATAAGCCCAAACTGAAAACCTCTCCCATTTGCTCTTCTAAATCTTTCTAGTCAATGGTCTGTGGGACAAAAAAAGTATTTTGTGAAGAGTGGAGGAAAGCCTGGAATGTCTAGCCATCATTGGAATTGTAGAAACCAAGCATTCAATTTGAAGCCTGCAAAGAATCATCCTTGATGGATGTGACAGGAGGTCTAGAGTGGAATCCAGTGTCCAAGAAGGACATACTAGGTGAGACCATAGAAAGAGGAAACCACAATTTCTGTGGCCAGTAGGGGGAAATGAGGATTACTTTGCTCTTCAACTACAATGCTTTCTGAAGAAACTTGGGGATTAGAGGCAGGGGAGGGTAAGCATAAAGGAGACAGGAGGGGCATACATAGACCACCTCTTGGTGAATGGCTCTGATGGAGAATCAGGGAGAAAGAACCTCCTGCATTTGTTGTTGAGAAGAGAGCTGAATAGTTCGCAGCGCAGTTGATCCATTTGTGGAAGATCATATTTGCCACTGATTGATTGAGAGACCACTTGTGAGGTATCAGGGTGGTCCTGCTGAGCTTGTCCGCTAAGAGGTTGGACTTCCCTGGTATGTGCATTGCTACACGAAAGCAGTTGGAGGAGATTGCCCACTGCCAAACTCTCACTGCTTCTTAGCACAAGGAATGGGATCTGGTTTCCCTCTGTTTGTTGATGTAACAGACTACTGACACATTGTCCATTTGAATAGCAGTAGTTCCTAGTGGAAGAGAGCTCTGAAAGGCCTACAACTCTAGAAGCACTGCTCTCATCTCCAGGACATTTATATGCAAATTGGTCTCTTCTGGGGACCATGTGCCTTGAGTGGTCTGTCCCAAGTAATGCCCCCACGCCAGATGGGAGGCATCTGTGGTCAATGTGTAGTTTGGTGGCAGAAGTACAAATGGATGCCTGTGAGAAATATCTTTAGAGTGCATCCACCAGAGCAGAGATATTATTGGATGTAGTAAGGGATGTTGATGAAAAGACCATTGCACTGCTAGAGTCCATTGAAGAATTCTCATATGAAGTTGAGCAGTGACTATTAAAGTTATTGAAACAACCATCAATCCTAGTGCTTTGAGTACCATTTTTGCTAGGGGACAAGGATGAGAAAAAACCTGACTAAAATGTGATTATAAAGTAAGAACTCTGTTTAGAGGCAGACAATTGACTATAACCAGACAACCCCTTTAAACTGCAAGACTTGAACTGGCTGAAGTTGTGACTCAGCAAGATTGACTGTAATTCCCAGAGAGTGGGATAATTTGAGTAAATAATTCCTAGCTCTTTCCAGAAGATGCCTGGTCAGTGCAGCAAGCCAGTCATCTAAGTAAGGAAACACTCTGAATCCGAGCAGTCTTAGATAAGCTGCTACTACTGTCATGCATTTGGTGAACACCCTGGGGGCTGTGGTGAGAATGAAGGGCAGGGCTCTGAACTGATAATGATTGGCTCATAGCCAGAAGCGTAGGTATCTTCGAGAGTGCGTGCTGATTTTGATGTGATAATACATGTCTTGAAGATCGAAAGAGCACATCCAGTCATTCTTCTGCAGGACAGGCAGAATGGACTGAACCATGACCATCGAGAATTTGAAATTCTTTACAAACTGGTTCAGATAACTGAGATCCAAAATAGGTCTCAGGTCCCCTATTTCCTTTCACACTAAAAAGTACCTTGAGTAGATTCTGGATCCTCTTTGGTCTGAGACGACCTCTTGGATGACTCTTTTATCCAGCAGCTTTTGAATCTCTAGAACTGCTAACTTCCTCTGATTGGGTGGTAATTCAGGGGACATTTTCTTTTCTTTTGGTGAACTTGTAAAAAGGGAATGAAGTAACCTCTGAATATGATCCTTTGCACCCATGAATCTTTTGTGATGGCTATCCAGGCTTTCAGTTGCAAGGACAAGTGCCCCCCAACTGCCTCCAGAGAAAGACGGTCAGGCAACCTTTCAGGAGCATTGAAAGGATCTGTCTGAGAAGGAATCTCGAGAACCTTGATTCTGCAGACATCCTCTGCCACATGGGTGGTGTCTTCTGTTGTAGTTATTCTCCCATCTGCCTCTAGGGGAAAAATCTCTGCAGGACTCTTGGTAAGATCTTAGAGATTTCCAGCATCACAACTTTTTACCACTGCACTGAGTCCTAGAAAAACATTCTCTGCATGTAGGAAAAGTGGATTCCCATGGCAGACATGGTCTTTCCATCTTTCTCACTGCAGAAAAGTGTCTCTTTAATGGTCGGCCCAAACAAAGAAGATCTATCAAAAGCAGGATTGATGAATGATGCCTTGAAGGGCTCCACAAAATCACATACATGCATCCAAACATATCTCCTAATGGTTATGTCTGAGCTGGCCGCCTGTGAGAAACCTTCAGCAGCATGTAAGATTAATCTCTTGAACATGTTAGCAATGGATTGCAGGGTAGCCAGTCATGAGGAAAATTATTTTTGTTCCTCTGCGGACATGGACCCAGGGGTAGAGTTAGTGAGTTCCCTAACTAAGTCCCTCTGTAACCTAGTAAAATGAGCCAGGTAATTCAGCAACTGTAAGGCAAAGGTTGCTGAAGTATACACTTCCCAAACCCATCCAACTCCCTAGACTCCCTATTAGGTGGATGAATGGTGGATCTCTGTTCAGCCAGCTCCTTTTTAGTGGATGCTGAAACAACCATGGCAGCTACAGAGATTCCCTTGGTCCAGTGTTGTCTGTTAGAGGGGGCACTCAAAATTTTGTCTGGGCATTTGAGGATCAGTTCCACTGAGTCCAGTTCCTTCCATGCCCTGTGGAAGACAAGGTTTAGGAGCTCACCAAGTTGAACGAACACTAGTAAGAATAAAAAGATCCGTGACTCGATAAAACCACAGCTTTATTGTAAATGTCGAATTACTGACTTAGCACTTTCACCCATAACATTGGGCTTCTTCAGAGTCAGTTACACTCATAAAAATCAGGACTTTTATAGGCCTAAACAGGCAATCAGCTAATATAAAAAACATCCATTAAAATCAATTATCCAATTAAGCATTTAACCCAGCCCCTGCTGCAAAGAAAAAAAAAACAGCACAAGAAATACTATGATAAAACCACATCTAAAAACAAAAAAAATAGTTGTAATAAACTGTTTCATGTAAACCCCTTTGGTGAATACTTTGTCCAAGGAAAGTTAAAGAAAGTTAAACATATAATCATCTGTTAAATAAACTGGGATTTGTGTTTCAAAACACTTGCAATAGAAATGTTTTCATTAATGCCTGATGCTTTTGTTGCATCCAGGCGCAACTGCCATAGACATTCTCTCATCTCTAGTAATTTTTTAACATCATCGCCCATGTCTTTTTTGGGCATTCTGTCAATGACAAAAAATATAAACTTTTTGTAGTTGCCACACTTCTTACTGTGGTTAAATAAAGCACTTGTAGGCTTCTTGTTTTTTATGTCTCTGTTGTGTTCCAAAATACGTAGCCTTAATTTATGTGTGGTCATTCCTACGTAAAATGCCGGACATGATATACAGGTGGCTACATATACTACCATGTCAGCATTACAATTATAGTACCCTGGGCAGTTTAGTGTTCTTTTGTAACCGTCTATGTGTACATAAGGTTTAGGAGCTCATCAGTGGGGGGGGGGGGTAACACAAGATGTAGGTGGTCCAGACTCAAAGGCTTCCATGAGCAGCAGTTCCTCTTGGGAAGGGGTTTGGGAAGACTAACCACCTTTCTGGCAACAAATCTCTAAAATGTCTCCAACCAAGGCATCCTCAGGTGGAGATCTAGGGGATTCTTCATCAAAATCAGTGTCTTCTGTGAGTGATTCCTGCAGGAAATCCAAGTGCCTCCTCTTGCATGACCTCTTCCGAGGAACCTCTTCAATGGAGTGTTCTGAAGAGGTGTCAGAAGAAGCAGGTAGTTCCCTGGTGGGAACTGTTTGGAAGTTCACATAGGCTGGCTGTCCCTGAGGTGCAGGATGAGTAGACTAAGACACAGGGTCCGACAAGGAAACAGGGAATACTAGATTCTAGGATCTGACTTTGCTCTGGGGTGAGAGAAAACCCTCTCCATCACCTCAAAGGTGGAAGGATCAGGAGAAGCAGAAGACAATATCACCAGAGCCAAGATTCTTGGTGCAGATGATCCCAGGCACTCCCTGACCCTCTGCTCTGAGTGAGGAGTCCAAGCCAAGCTGTCCAACTCTGAAGATCCAAGTGGTAGTGATGGCTCTGAAATCTTATGAGTCAAAGTCAACCCCTCAAATCCAACACCAACGCTTCAGCTCCAAGAATGCTTCAGCTCCAAGAACCATCATACTCCATAGGGGTAGAAGCCGATCAGATCAGGGAAGTTGCCGGAGTGGAAGACAGAAGTATCTTCAGATCTGATGGTTCAATTCTAGGAGACCTTGGATCCCAGCACTCTGAAATGGTAGGCGGATCAAAGAAAGAGCAACAACAAATGCAACTGACAAGATCACTATCTGGATCTGTGTTCTGAAGAATTTTCTCATCATCCTATCCACCTCTGCCTCAAAAAGACTTTGGGAAGACCTAATGGAGGAAGAAATGGAAGGTGGCCAGGAAGACTTTTTATGGATCTCCTATAGAAAAATAATAGAGATCACAATTCTGACTGAACTGTAGAGCAGCAAACGAGATCTGAGGTAACACAGTAGTCTGGGGCATTATGCATAAGGGAGGAGCTGAAAAGTCAGATCCTAGAATCTAGAGAAAATGGCCAAGTCAGATCTGAGGACCTGAGGATCCCATCCAAACCGATTTGTTGAGGAACAAATGAAAATGACATCAGATTTTTTTGTTTTATTGAATGCCCTCAAACAAAAAACAAATACGCCACCAATACATCCCCAAAACCTATCAACTTGATATTACTATACAAAACTATATACATCTTCAAATACTGAAGTTTTCCCTCCTTAACAGGTACAACTGTTCCAAACTGATAGCCACACTCACAGACCTGGGTTAACTTAAAAGGAAGGTTAGCAATGCTACAATGCATGGTACAGCCTGTGCTTTTACTAAGTGCTGTCTGGTTCTGACTCATTTTTATTACTCTCCCAGGATTACTTGAATGCTTTCAGAAAACATTATCTCCTAGCCATTGAAAGACAGCCGTTGGAAGAAAGTAGCATTCTGTTTTTTTTTTTGCTCACAAATATATTTAATGCTTTATGATCCCACATTTATTTGTCAGTTTCCGAGTTGCTGGCTTTATTCCTGTTTATCGCCGTATTCCAAATCCAGTCTCTACTTCCTTTCCAAATTACTGTCAGTTCTTCTAGTCAACTCTTGTGCTTTATTGTCTGTCACGCATTATCTGCTGAAACACTGGAAAAGGTTTCACTGGCACAGTTTCGCTGTGGTTTTTATTACCAGAAGAACAAGAAGCAGAATCTCCTTCTGTTTCATAGATCATTTTTTGTTGGACAAACTTTTATATTTCCTCCTTAGCACGTTCTGCATCAAAAAATAATTTTGTCCTTCCAGGAAAGAATATTCTGAAGATAGCTGGATACTGCAGTTTGAATATTACACCTGCTTCTAGACATTCCTTGATTAGTGAAATAAATTTACTCCTCTTCTGCTTGGTGTACAGTACTTTATCCAGAATCAACTCCTTCTGCTGCAGGATTGCATCTTTACCATTAAACTTGTAGACTGCTTTCTCATGGCCAAATCTGGAGTATAGACAAGACGTGCCCTTTCAGTTAACAACTCCTGCTGTGGAATACCAGTCCAGTTGCTTATTTGTGTTTTCATAAAATTAATGCAGAGTCTGTTTCTTCCAGATTCTTTAGTACAGTAGAAAATCTCAGGTTTTTCCTGCATGCTTTGTCCTCTAATTCTATTATTTTTTGTAACTTCTCTTCTTGAGTAGTCTCATATTCAGCCAGCCTTTTCTTCATTTCAACCTCCGATTTTTGCAGTTTTATCACCACATCTGAATATCTGTTTATAGCTTCTTCCATTTTATCCAACCTTTTATCTGAGTTGATATACTCCATCATTGTTTTGTTTATTTTAATCAGTTCTGGGAACATTTGACATATTTTTCCTCTATGTTACATGAAATCATGTCTTGCAACAGAGCTGGAACTTGTATTGCTTTTTGCTGAACAGTTGCAGAATTCTTCCCAGTTAGTGTTTTTTTTCCTCACCTTTTGGGGTTGATTTTCTTTCCGGTTCTCTGAATTTCATTTTTGCTGGCATCCAGCCACTGCACTTGCTAGCCAGTTACTGAATTATCCAAAAATGAGTTCAGTGTCTCTCTCTTCTGAGTTTCTGTTTTCACACTGAAAGAGTTGAAATTAAGCTGTTTCTTAATGTGTAGCCATCTTGGAAATTCCTATATTTAGAACCAATGACAGAAAATAAGGGACTCAGAAATTCAAGGATATAATTGGCATGGAAGTCAAGAAAAGCTGTTTCTATTTGCAGATCTTATCATTTTATACCTGATAAACCACAAAAGGACATTTCAGTCTTGTGGAACATTTTGGGACAGTTTCATATCTTTTTGGGATACAACATTAATGAAGCTAAAACAAAGGCAACAGGTGTAAATTATGTACCCACACATGAACTGGTTCAGCAATATGCATATTTATGGGGACAAGATAAAATTAAGTACTTAGGAGTACGGATAAAAAGGATTCTGGTGTGGCAGATAATGATATGTGGGAAGAGACTAAACAAAAGATTATAGAAAAACTGAGAAATATGGATATCAAGATACAAGCAGTTAAAATGGTTTTAGTCCCTTTAGTTTTATACACAAGTCGGGCATACTTTTATCAACCAGCAGAGATGTTGTGTATAGCAATTAATAAAGAGCTGAAGGATTTTATCTGTGAGGAAAAATACAGTAAGAGTCAAGTCTGATAAGCCAATTCTTCCAATTCAAAAAGGTGGCCTGGGATTACCTAATTTGAATTGGTACTTCAGCGCTACACAGTTAAGGCACCAATGCAGAAGCCTATCATTCAAAGTGGAAAAGGATATTAACGAAACAGGGGGAAGCTCAAGAAACAAGGAGAGACTGGGATTTTGGATGCAGATCCTTAAGGAGACTAACAATGACCATACAGAATATTATATTCATAAAGTAGCAAAATGTATTCTAAGAATTAAACCAACATGGGAATGGAGAAAGGAGATTCTAGCAATAGAGATGACTGCAATTAGGGTATATACAATAGGTAAGAAGGGACTGGAATTTATTGGAGAAAACTGGCAAAAGAACCAAGGTATTTGGAGCAGATAATTAGATAGGGAAAGGTAATTGAATGGGAAGAGGTCAAGAATTTATATGGACTGCAGGAGAGAGACTGCTTTCCCTATCAAGGATTCATATCAGAGTATAGGGGGATCCAAAGCCAAAGACCAGCACTGGTACAGTTTTTAGTAGAATCTAGACTTAGAATAGAAGTTGCTGTTAAAAAGAGAATAATAAGTACTGCATATAAAATATTGTATGATAACTATAAGAGGAAATTACAAAGGATTGGGAAGAGGGACTGGATAAGCAATTCACAAGGAAACGATAGAGGATATATGTATGTCTTCCAAAATTGCAACAAAGTCAACAAAGTCTAGAAGATTTAGGATCTTTGCTTGGAAGTGTTTACATTGGCATTTTCTACCCCAAGTAAGCTCCAAAGAATTTTTCCACAGGTAGACAACAAATGTTGGAGGTGTGATGGGGAAGAAAGATGTAACTAGAAACATATGTTCTGGGAGTTAAACGAGTTGGCAAACTTTAGAAATTCCCTGCAGACTACTCTATCAGAAATACTTGATTAGAAAATTAGTAGAACTAAGGAAATTAATTTTGAGCTATGATATGGAATTGGAATTGCTTAGACACAGTATGGCCTTGCTGAGTCTAATTATGGTGGCTACCAAAAAAGTATTTACTAGGAAATGGAAATCAAAGTCTAAACCAACTGTACTAGAAGTAGCGAATACAGTAACAGAGCTAAAACAACTGGACATGGGATCCTTAGAAAAGGGTAGGAGCAACTTACATAGGAAAAAATGGAAACTGGGAACAATACATACAGATGAGGAATGAGGTTTAAAAGAAGGCAAGATCTGAATGAGCTATGTAATATTTGACTGACAGTGACTGGATAGATTGTAAGTGATATATAATGTCTGCAACTAAAATTATGTCACTATGGTTTGTTTTCATTTATATAAATGTATGATTGCCTTAATGAAGATGTTTCTTGCTTAAAAAAGAGATCCTGTAGCGGTAGTAGAGACATTACAGAAATTTTAAGAACATTTTCATAAAGCAAAGAAATTTGAAAATCAAAAAAAGAGAACAAATCAAAATATTTATGTAAGGCTTAAGTATGACAAGGTTGGAAAAAGATGAGACTCAACAACTAACAGTTAAGGAGGTGATGAGATAAAAATGGTGATGTATACTCAGTCTTCATTAAAGTCTCCAGGAACAAATGGTATTCCCATGGAAGTTCGGAAGTTCAAATGGAAGAAAGTGATAAATATCTGGAAGATGTCGTTTAACAGTATTTTAAAAGGAAGGGAAGCACCAACATCTTGGAAAAAAGCTGTGTTGCCTATATTGCCTAAAGACAGTAAAGACCTATCATACCAAGCTTCACATAGAGACATTTCAATTTTAAACCATGATTATAAAGTCTTTATGTCTAAACTAGCTAAAACAGTGACAAATGTGTTGACAAAATAAATTGATCCTGAAGGAGAATAACAATAACCATATTCATAATGTAGCAGAAAGTATTTTAAGTACTAAGCAAACATGGGGATGAAGAAAGGAAATTCTGCCAATAGGGATGATTGCAATTAGGGGGCTGGAATTTACTGGAGAAAACTAGCAAAGGAACCAAGATACTGGGAGCAAATAAAGAGGGAATGGTAATAGAATGGGAAGAGGCCACTAATTCATTTGGATTACAGGCTACAGATTGCCTTCCTTATCAAGGAATGATAGAGTATAGGCAAAGATAAAAAACAGGGGGATTCTTAGCAAAAGACCAGTACTGGTAGAGTTTTTAGTAGAATCTAGAGCTGAAGTTGCTGTTAAAAAGGGATAATTAGAAGGGCATATATAATATTGCATGATATCTTTTGGAATAAATCAGAGGAGGGTAGAAAGGATTGAGAAGAATGAATGGATAAGCAATTCACAAATAAACAATGAGGGGATATATGTTTGTATCCCAAATATGCAACAAAGTCTACATAATGTAGGATCCTTGCTTGGAAGTGTTTGCACAGGTATTTTTTATACCCAAAACAGACTCCAAAGAAATTTTCTTTGGGTATATTGCAAATGTTGGAGGTGTGATGGGGAAGAAGCAATTGTGAACATATTTTCAGAAGTGTAATGAGTTGGCAAAATTTAAAAATTCCCTGTGGACTAATTTACCAGAAATACTGGATAAGCAAATTGGTGTAACTAAAAAAATGATTGTTTTTTGAGGTGTGATACAGAATTGCCTAGACATTACAAGGCCATGCTGAGTTTAATTCTGGTGGCTGACAAAAAAGCAATTACTAGAAATGGAAATCAAAGTCTACACCAACTGTATTTGAAACAGTGAATATAGTAACAGAGATAAAATAATTGGACGTGGGCTCTTTAGAAAATGGTAGGAGCAAATAACATAAGAAAAATGGGAAGTGTGGGAGCAATGCATGCAGAATAATGCTCTGGAGGAGGAGGAATGAGGTTTAAGGGAAGGCAGGAATTGAATCAGCTTTGCAGTGTTTGACAATGACTGGATAGATGTATAATGTTTGCAACTGAAACAAATCATTATAGTTTGTTTTCATTTACATAAACATATGATCATCTATGTCGTAAGCAATAATTTAATAAAAAATTTTCTTGTTTAAAAAAAGGTGTGGTCAAAATTGATAGATATGGATCAATGTGTTTTTATGGAGGGGAGGCAAACAACATTAATAGAGGGAAGCAGAATGTAAGAAAATTGGTCTTCATACAGAGACAGCATTTGACAGAGTAAGCTGGGATTTTACGAGTAGGCAATGGAAGCAACTGCATTCCATGATACAATAATAAGATTAATTAAGAGGATATATGAAAGATCAGAGACAAAAATTACAGTGGTAGGGTTTTTCCCTGATAATTTCTGCCTGAACAGCAGGAACCAGGCAAGGGTGACCTTTTCCTCATTTATAATTTGTTTTATATTTCGAGTCACTGGCAAACAAAATATGGGACTCAGATATTCGAGGATATAATTGGTACGGTAATCAAGAAAAGTTGGCTTTATTTGTTGTTTATATTATTTTGTACCTGATAAGTCCAGAAAAGGACATCTCACTGTTGTGGAAGATTTTGACATCTTGAATTTTTAAATCCCATTTCTTGGATCTTTACCATCCTTAGGTATTAGAGCTACCACAACTTTCTTCCAGGATGTTGGCACTTCCCTTTGTTTTAAAATACTGTTAAACAAAATCTTCCAAATTTTTATAACTTTCTTCCCTCCTAGCTACCAAACTACCACAGGAATACCATTTATTCCTGGAGACTTTCCTGCAGATTGATTATACGTCATTGTTTTTATCTTATCTCCTCCCATATTAACTGTTAATTTCTGAGCCTCATCTATCTCTCACCTTCACATGCTTAAGTCTTCCATAAATATTTCAATTTGTGATTTTTTTGATTTTCACATTTTTCTGCCTTATAGAAACTTTTATGACATTTCAGAAATATCTCTACCTGCACAGGATCTCTGCTTATTTTTCTTGTTGCGGACACCCTAACTTTGCCAACAAACCTTTCTACTTTCTGTTGCCTAAGTCATTGTGCTAAAAGAGGTTCAGGCACTGGAGTCATTATCCCCCCCCCCAAAAAAAATCATCTGCTTAACATCAATGTTTCTAAACTCATGAATATTATCCAGACACTCCCTTATTTTCTCTTTAGCACTCTGCAATTACACCTCATCTTGTTCTATGAGTTTCCAAATATTCTGCAAGACATTAACCTTTGTAAGTCATACCAAATAACATGGGTCTTCTTTAGGACCTCAAAAGTTTAATAACTTGAATGCATATGGATCGAACCATATGCATCAAACTATTATTAAACAAAGTCCAAAAAAAATACACTCAAAAAAAAAAAATTAAACTAGTGTAGGCAGGGGGGCAAGCCACCCTGCACCCCCTGCTACTTAAATATACCAATTCAGAGATTGCACTACATTGAAGTAAATGGAAATCTCTACCTACGGATATTTCCGTTTACATTTTCAGTGTTTTGCGCTTTTGGTGTACTCGTGTCAAGAATATAGTATTCAATATTCTCTGACTTCGAGCACATAAAGTAGACCCAAATAACTTTTTACACTTCCTAACCATGCTACTTTTTCTTTTATTTCAACCCTATTTTTATACTCAGAAAAAGCAAAGTGAAACCACTCAAAAACAGCAATTAGATGAAAGAAGCGTGCAGAACAAGCCACCAGCAAAATCCAAGTTTATTTAAGTGCTTTTCGTCAAGTTTCAGACGTCATCAGAATAAAGTCACATGATCATACCAAACATAAATACACCACCCCAACGACCCAGTGGTCAGTATAATTACATCATTTCCTCTAAGACAACATTGTACAAAACTATTAAAAATTATTAAAACTTGATATTCTTACAAAAAATGAAAATAAAAATACAATTAATAAACCTATAAAAAATACATGGATTTTAATTTTAAAACAGAACTCAAGGAAATTCTATCATTGAGATCTGGTACTTGGCAGGCATTAGTTTTAATCTGCCAAGTAAATTCCTTAAATTCTAGCCATTCATCCATTGGTCCCCCTCTTGTTCCAAGATCAATGTGATCTATAGCCCTAAACTTAAAAGTGTGCGTGGGGCACACACAAATGTGCTTGTACAAAGCACTGTTTGTGTTTTTGTTCCTGATGTCATACAGGTGTTGATACACTTTTGCCTCAGTGCTCTTTTGGTCGTGCCAATATAAAAGCTATCGCATAGGTCGCAAACTACGACATACACCACCCCCTTTGAGTAACAGAAGTATTTCTTCCTAGGTTTTACCATTCCATAACCAGTAATTTTTATAGCCTCACCTTGAAACATGGCTGGACACTGACTAAATGCAGGTGATGTATAGCTTTTATATTGGCAAGACCAGAAGAGCACTGAGGCAAAGGGTGTATCAACACCTGTACGACATCGGGAATAAAAACACAAAGAGTGCTTTGTACAAGCACGTTTGTGTGTGCCCCATACACACTTTTAAGTTTGGGGCTATAGATCACATTGATCTTGGAACAAGAGGGGGACCAATGGATGAATGGCTAGAATTTAAGGAATTGACTTGGCAGATTAAAATTAAAGCCTGCCAAGTACCAGGTCTCAATGACAGAATTTCCTTGAGTTCTGTTTTAAAATTCAAATCCATGTATTTTTTTATAGGTTTATTAATTTTATTTTTATTTTTTGCAAGAATATCAAGTTTTAATAATTTTAAATAGTTTTGTACAATGTTGTCTTAGAGGAAATGATGTAATTATACTGACTAATGGGTAGTTAGGGTGGTGTATTTATGTTTTGTATGATCATGTAACTTCATTCCGATGAAGTCTGAAACTTGACGAAAAGTGCTTAAATAAACTTGGATTTTGCTGGTGGCTTGTTCTGCATGCTTCTTTTTTCTAATTCCTATTTTTAAACTCCACTTTTATTTTATTCCACTAACTACCTATATCTTCTGAAGAAATTTCTATCTTCCCTAGTAATTCTTAAATTATTTCCACTACTTATTCCTTAAATTCCTCTCAACAGGTAGATGGGGAAGTACTAGTGTCTCATTTTTACTTCATTAGCCTGCATTTTTATTTTAGTTGCTATTGGTGCATGATCTCAAATAGCTACTGGAAGTGTGTCACAGCTTTTGATTAAATGCACATGTTCCTGTGAAATATAATTTCTATGTTGTCTAGCTCTGTTATTGTACCTTGGAGAATAATATCTAAATTTCCTCTGAGTTCCTACTACTGAATCTATGTCTTCCATACCAAATATTTTCATATACTTCTTCAGAAATTAACCCTCTTCTCTTATACTTCCCTTCTAGCTGCCCCAGAAACACTGTCATTGTTGCACTGTTTTCTGCTGAAAGCTAATTATTTATCTTTCTTAAGCTCCATAACAGCAGTTTTATAAGTACATTCCAGTACAATCCTCCTTCCTTGGCAGCAGCCCCCTACTACTGCAAACTGCCATGATTTTTCCCTTTTCTATCCCTATTGGAGCTCCTCTTGCAAACAATATAAGTACTCTCCTTTTCCACTATCCCTGATATTCTGCTGAATATATACAAACTGAAATCCTTTATTTAACAAACTCACATGCTGACTTCTTTCTAATTGTGTCTCCTGTAGCACTGTTAAATGTACTCTGCATTTCTTTCTTAATATAATTCAGTACTTTTACATTTTTGTCTATACCTGTGAGGTCATTCATGTTCCAAAGAGTATTGACAGTACAACCATTATGATAAGAGGTTATTATTCCCACTTATTATATATGACAGCATTTATAAATCTATATTTCCAGCTTTTGTGTAACATGCACCCACTAATATTTGGCAAGTTGATGCTTTATACAGATGTTTTATTTCATCTCCATTTGAACCTTTGCCATGTTTTACAAGACATTTTGCTTAAATGAAAAATATCAAAAAACAAACTCACCCCCAGAATAATGCCATAACTTATTAACTTAAAACAAATGCACAAAACTTTGTATATCCTCAAATAATCATGTTTAACCCTCCTGATTGGAATAACTGTCCCAATTAAAAAGCTGCACCCACAAGCATTAACTAATCTAAAATTAAGGTTATTCATGTTAAGACACTATATAGTCGGTGCTCCTACTTGCAATAAATGCTGTCTGTTCTTGTCTTATTAGCTTTATTCCCCTCCTAAATGTAAAAAACAAGCTTTCAGAAAACGTTACCTTTTAACCTTAAGAAAACGTGCATTGGCTCTCTTTAAATAAAAATAAATTACACATTGTTCTAGTAAATGGACTGAAGAATTAAGGATGAGAAAAGCTTCTATCTCTTATTCACTTCTAAAAATGTTAAACTTTGTTTTTTTAGTAAGTTGCTTGCCCTTTTACCTTTTAATTTTATGTTTCTCTAAGCAGACAACATCCAGACATCTAGAGATATGTTGCCTTCACCTGTAGTCAAATTGCTTCCATGTAATTATAAGAAGAGAATGAACAGCTGCCCTCTGCTGCAGACTTCTCAATTCACCATTTACACATATTTACTAAAAGAAAACTATTCATTACATTCACAGTGGTCTCTTGTCTTTAAATCCCACTCACCTACACTAAAAAGTTGTTATTAGATTAAACCAAGGCTATTATTCCAGACATTCAGCTTTGTAAAAGTAAAAGAAAACATCTTAACTCTACATATATTGTAATCAGTACACTTTTACACCCAATCCCCAACACAACAGCCCCAAGATTACAATTAACTTAAATGTGCCTTTATTAAACCTTTCTTATCTTTTTTCCATTGTAAAACTTACATATCTTAAAGCTAATAAAAATGTAATTATTTACTTTAGTATCTTTATCACATACAACAATCACTGAAATGCTTTACTGTATAGAATGCAATTTATATAATCAAATGTTTTATATAAATACTGTTAAGAACAAAATATATTTTACTTACAGTTACTTTTTTTTCAGTGTCCTTTCAAACATTAATGATATGAGGTGGGGCATATGCCTTTCAGTCCCCCACAAGTTTAACAAAATCAACAAAAGTTCAGTCTTTCTCCGCTACTTTTTCTTGCAAAGCCATATTTCATAAGTGTGACTGATGCTTTACCACCTTAAATTTACTCACCAATTTCAGTGTTGTTGGGTTATTTTCCTATTCATTTCTATCTCCCAACCTGAGACTCAAGTTCAAGGTACTCCTGATTCTTTTAGTCAAACTGATATTTTTCTGTCTCTCAAACACTTTCCTTTGGGACACTGGGAGAGGTTCCACTATCAAAGTCTCTCTATGGGTTTTATTATCAGAAGAATTGAAGGTAGAGTCCCCTTGTGTTTTACGGCTTTCTTTTTGTTTACAAACTTTTGTGTTTCTTTCCTAGCCTGATCTGCATCAAAAAACTACTTTAATCCTCCAAGAAATGCATTCTGAAGACAGCAGGGCACAGCAATTTGAATCTCACACCTGCCTCTCAACATTCCCTGAGTGCTGGGATAAAAGTGTTACTCTTCCACCTGGTGTACAGAGAATAATCATTTTCCACAACTACTCTACTGTCTCCAATTTTTAATACTTTACCTTTCTGCTACAGTTTTGCCAGGATCAACACTTTCTGCTATTATGATTGCATCTTTACTATTATACATCTTGGCTGCATTCTCGTTGTCAGGTTTGGAGCATACATATGATGTGCCTCTTCAATTAGCAAATCCTGTTGTGGAAAACCATTCCATTTACTTATTTATTTTTCATAAAGTAATACAGACTGTTCCTTCCAGTTTCTCTGATACGGCAGAAAATATCAGGTTTTCGCTGAATGCTTTGTTCCCTAACTCTACCATTTTTAAAACAGCTCTTGAACAGTCTCGTGTTTAGCCAGCCTTTTCTTCATTTTGACCTCCCATTTTTTTTTCAGTTTTTTCTTTGTATCTGAATAGCTGTTTAAAGCTTCTTTCCTTTTTTTCCAGACTTTTGTTATCTGAGTTGATATTCTCCTTCAATGTTTCATTTATTTTAATTAGCTGTGAACATGTTTGATTTATTTTTCCTTTACATTATTGGAAACCATCTCCTGCTCCAAAGCTTAAGCTTGAACTACTTTCTACTGAATAGCTGCAGGATTCTTCCCAGTCAGTGTTTTCATCTTTTCTAGTTTAATTTCTTTCAGGGTCTCAGATTTTCTTTTTTTGTTGGCATCTAGACAGTATGCTTACTAGCGAGTAACTAAATTTTACTAAAACTGGTGGCAGACTTTCTGGGCCTTATTGATCTTTTTTCACACTGGCAGAGCTGACATTAAGCTGTTGATTAGTCTGGAACCATCTTGGACATCCATTTTGTGAAGAAGTTTTGTAACTTCTCCAAGTGCACCAGATGGCATGTGAGTGGTTCACAGAAATGGGTATAGTATTATGTAACTTTTCTGATAAGAACTGTATATAGGGTGAAACCTACCTCCCTGTCATGACTCTTGACCACATGGAGAATATGTGAGCAACTCCATAAGCTTTGCAGACACTAGCAACATCATGAATATCAACTGAAACACTCCTGTCTACAAAGGTTCCATGTTCTTCTACAGTTCTGTCAAGTGTATCTGTTATCCATCAATACTATATAAAGCTGGCAGGTGGGGAGTGGGATGCACTACCTACATGGATGCAGTTTGCTGCTGTTAGGATATACTAGGATATACTGCTCTTTTGGTAGGGTTCTCTACTTAGTATTTTAACAAAGATTACCCTTCTGGGACCAACTTTGTAGGAGTGTTGTAACCAAGAATGCCCTATATCTAGCTTGCTTAAGTCAAGAAAAGATATATTTGCTTGCATTCTTACAATCTGAACTTTTATACTTGTATTTTGTGTCCTTTGGTAGCAACAAGTGGATTAAACCAGCGTATCTCATATCACTGAACAATCTGAATGCACTGTTCATTGTCAATATGTACTACAACATGTTTTTAGACAAGCATTTTATGGCAATACAAGATCATTGGTAATTCTAGAAAAATGCTTGTCTGATGAGGTGAGGATGAACCCTATGAAAAAGTACAGTTTTGTACCTACCATAAATGTAGATGTTCGAGGATCCACATTGCTGCAGTCATAACCTGTGGGTAGTCCGCTGTCCTCGGTCGGCCCGAATACCAAAGAGCTAGGCTGGCGTCGGTCATAGTCGCTCAGAGCTGACGTCAGTACGTAGTAGTACTTAAGCGCATGACCGACGCCATATCCTCAGTCTTTCTTGCCCCAGATGTCAGAAGGCCTAAAATGAAAGGCCAGAGCCAAAATATAAAATACCCAACAACCACCAGAGAGGAAATAATGAGTATCTCAAAAGGAAACACAGCAACCACAAATTATAGAGGGGAAGGAGGGAGGGAAAATAGGACTGCAGCAATGTGGATCCTCGAACATCTACATTTATGGTAGGTACAAAACTGTACTATGTTCTTCGTCTCACATTGCTGCAGTCATAACCTGTGGGTAGAATCCCAAAGCAAAGGAAAAGGGAGGCTGGCAAACTAAAAAGCATTAGGAGCTGCTAACATGCCCTGCAAAACTGCAGTGGCAAACCCAGCCCTGGACTTGGAATAAAGAGGGAGATGGTAATGCTTAGTAAAAGTGTGTATTGAACTCCAAGTAGCTGCCTCCAAAATATCCTTAGTAGCTACCCCCCTCAAAAAGGCAGTAGATGTGGCAGTAGCCCTAGTTGAATGAGGTCTGATCCCAGCAGGAACATTCTTCCCATGATGAGAATAACAAAAAGCAATACAGTGACCAATCCACTTAGAAATAGTTTGCTTTGAAACAGCTTTCCCTTGTGAACCCAAAGCAAAAGAAATAAATAACTGTTGAGTCTGCCTGAACTCTTTAGTTCTGCTCAAATAATAACGTAACTGCCTGTGGATATCCAAAGAATGCAAGACTTTTTCGCCTTATTTTGGGGATCAGCATAAAAAGTAGGCAAATGAATAGACTGGTTCAAGGCCACATTAGAAATCACTTTAGGCATAAAAGTAGGGTTAGTACGCAAAGAAACTCTATCCTTATGGAATATCAGAAAGGGTTCAACTGCCATGAGTGCCTGCAATTCAGATACCCTCTTAGCAGAAGTAATGGCCAACAAAAAAGCAGTCTTCCAAGACAAAAACTTCAACTCAGAGGTAGCTGCAGGTTCAAAAGGAGGTAAAGTAAGCTTCTCCAACACAAAATTGAGATCCCAGGAAGGAGTAGGAGCTCTACGTGGGGGTCTTATATTCTTTGCCCCTCTAAGAAATTGTTTAAACAAAGGGTGAGAAAATAAAGGAGGGTCACAATCATAGTGAGCAGAAATGGCTGCAGCATGAACCTTCACAGAAGAAAATGACAAACCCTTGTCCAGTAATTCAGTAAGGTACTGTAGAGCAAAACTCAAATTAGGTACTGAAACATCAAAGCCTTTTGCTGTGCTCCAAAGAAAAAATCTCCTCCATTTATCAGCATAAACTTTTCGAGTACTAGGCCTCCTGGCTTCCAAAATGACATCTAAAACCTGTTGAGGAAGCTGAGAACCCCCCCGGCTCTAAAACAGAATACGCCAGGCTGTTAGATGCAGGGACTGCACCCTGACATTGAGAAAATGATTGTTTGACTGGGATAACAAGTGAGGAATCTGTGGCAAAGGCCAAGGGGGCTCCTGAATTAAACTCCTCAGCAGAGGATACCAATGCTGACGTGGCCAATCTGGTGCTATTAGAATCATGCAAGGCTTGTCCCGCCTGACTTTCAAGAGTACCTTGGGAAGAAGAGGCAGAGGAGGGAAAGCATAGACGTGAAGGTTGTTCCAACTGAAAGATAGAGCATCCACTTTCCAAGCTTTTGGGTGAAACATCTTTGTGCAAAATTTTGGCAGTTGGAAATTCAGTGGAGAAGCGAACAGATCTATGTCTGGAGTTCCCCAAGCCACGGTCAACTGCTGGAATACCTGAGGGTCCAATTTCCACTCGTGGGGATCCACAATTTGTCTGCTCAATACATCTGCTAGGGAGTTCTGTGCTCCTGGCAGAAACCTTGCTTGAAGATTGATGTGCAAACTCAGAGCAGTCTCCCACAGTATCATCGCTTGTCTGCAAAGAGGGTAAGAATGGGTACCCCCCTGCTTGTTGATGTACCACATGACTGTTGTGTTGTCTGTTCGAATCAACACCTGTCCCGGCTGAAGTAGGTCCTTGAAGGCCATCAAGGCAAATTGGACTGCTAACATCTCCTTCATGTTGATATGCAAATGTAGTAGTTTGGGAGGCCACGTGTCTTGTATCCATTTCCCATTGAAGTGTGCTCCCCAAGCCAAGTCCGAGGCATCCGTCGTTATGATCTGACTCGCCTCTGGTCGGGTCACAGAGAGTCCCCTGTTTAGGTGACATTCCTGAGCCCACCACAAGAATTCCTTCTGGATGCAAGGTAATATCTGAATGACAGTGTCCAAACCGTGGCAGTGTTGAGTCCATACACTTTTGAGATAACATTGTAGCTTCCTCATATGCAGTTTGGCATTGGGAAGTACTAGAATGCAAGATGCCATGAACCCCAAGGCTTGAAGGACTGTCCTTGCAGTCAGCCTGGACATTGCTGATAACTGCTGGAAGTATAGATGAAGAGTTCTTTGTTTGTCCGGGGTTAGAAATGCCATCTGAGAAGCTGTATTCAGTCTCACACCCAGAAAGCACATGTCCTGAGAGGGCACTAGACTGGGCTTTATTTCGTTCACAGAATACCCTAGGCACCTTAAAACTGTCATTACATACTGGAGATGTTGTAGTAACTTGTCTTTGTCTTGAGCAAGAATCAGGCAATCGTCCAGATAAGGATAAATTTGTATTCCCCTCTGTCTGAAGAAAGCAATTACAGGAGCCAGAACTTTTGTGAACACCCTGGGCGCAGTAGATAAACCAAAGGGCAATGCAGAGAACTGATAATGCGAAGTACCAGCCCGAAATCTCAGGAATCTCCTGCAGCTGGGCCTGATAGGGATGTGAAGATAGGCCTCTTTGAGATCCAGGGTTACCATCCAGTGATCTTTGCCTAGCATAGGCAGAAGTTGTTGTAATGTTAACATCTTGAACTTTGGAATGTCTAGGTAGGTATTGAGAATGGACAAATCCAGAATTGGCCTCCAAGTGTTTCCTTTCTTTGGCACCAGGAATAGACGGGAATAAAATCCTAGGCCTGCTTCTGACGGAGGGACCACCTGAATTGCCCCCATCTGCAAAAGCAAAGAAATTTGCTCTTGAGCCTCCCGCCTTTGCTGAGAAGGCACATCCGGCATGCCTTTGAAAGGAGGAAAAGTGTGAAAATAAAACTTGTAACCTTGATTTATTATTTCCAACACCCATTTGTCCTGGGTGACCAAATGCCAGTTTTGTTTGAAAAGTCCCAACTTTCCTCCTAGAGGAGCTGCCAGAAAAGAAGGGTCTGGCAGCTGAAGATACAGGTCATTGGGTCTGTTTATGAAAAGGCTGACCCCTGCCCTCACCAGAAGACTGTGCAGGAGAACTCCAAGTCCTAGGTCTGAAAGAACCCTGAGCGTGAGCCCTGCCTCTACCACGTCTAGACCTGCCCTTAGACTGATAATCCGAAGAAGGGTAGGACCATCCTCTAACAGGCCAATTCCTACTAAACTTAGGGGGCTGCACCTGCAAAAAATCCTTGACCATCTGCATAGACTTAGCCTTATCTTCCATCTTTTTCAAAACTGACTCCACAGGAGAACCAAAAAGAACTTCAGATTGAAGAGGAGCATCCAAAATCCGAGCCTTAACATGCTCTGACAAATTTTGATCCTTAAGCCAGGCATGTCTACGAATAACTGAACCTGTAGCAGCCACCCTGGATGAAGCCTGAAGAGCATCGAAACCACACTGCAAAGAATGTTTGCCAACTTGATCTGATGCATGAACCAATTCCTGCAGTTCCTTACACTCTATGCCCTCAGATAAAGCATCCACCTTAGATTTCAATTGGTCTAACAAAAAATTCTGATACTTCAGCATATGAAACTGGCAATTCAAAGCCCTCATAGCTAACGTAGAGGAGGTGTACACTTTTTTCCCCCACCTATCCAATGCTCTAGAATCTTTATCCAAAGGAACTGGATTCTTAGCCACAGAAGCCCTGACACCCTTCGGACCTTGAATAATAGTTTCCGGATCAGCTCTAGGACTCTTGTACAAATACTTATGTGCTTCTGGAACCCTGTAATATCTGTCTGGCTTGACAGGGGCCGGGGGCAAAGAATCAGGATTAAGGGAAGCTTCAGAAAAAGCATCCTGAACAACATCTAAGACAGGGGGAATAGCTAAGGGCCTATGTTGTGGCAAAAACAAAAATTCCCTAAGCCTTTTCCGAGAATCTGAAAAATCCTGACCTTCCCACTTGAAATGTTCCCTCATGGAATGTAAAGTTTCAGAAAAGGAAAAATCCTCTGGAGGAGAAGCAGAAGGACAGGAATCCTCTGCATCCGAATCAGAATAGGGAGGGAAATCCTGAATTTCTTCAGCTGAGGAATCAGAGTAGTCAGAAGAATGCTCCATTCCCTCTAAATCTGCCTCCACCCTAGGCCTCTTCTCTGGGGGGGGGCATGGAACCCCTGATCAAAGTAATCAAGTCCTCTGCCATTTTCAACATATGCTTTTTTGGAACAGGGGCTGGAGAGCTAGAACTATGGCCAGGGCCAGCAAGACAAGGTTTGGTCTTAGCATGGCCTTTAGCCACTGAAGTAGAAGGCCTAATAACCTTTTGCAAAGATGGAACTACAGACACCTGAGAAGCACCCTCAGCCTGGCCTAACTCCTGAGAGGCCAACTCCTGCAAAAGTAAAGGTTCCCCCTGGGATTCAGCCGAACCCTCGGCAGGATCCACAGTTTCAACTGGAGGTTCCAAAGAACCGGCATCCGCAACGGACGACTCATCCGGTTTAGACCTCAAAGATTTATCTTTACGCTTTTTAGCGGTAGCGGGCGTCGGAGGATCCGACGGCATGTTACAGTTACACCTTTTACCAAAAACAAGCCTGGCACAGTCTAACCTCCGTTTAATGGTGCGCTTATTAAATCTAGCGCAAAAGCGACACCCGACTACATCGTGTTCAGGCCCCAAACAAGGAATACAGAGAGAATGATAATCCCTATGAGGTATCTGTTTCCCACAAGAAATACAATTATTAACTTTTTCTGACATCCGGATAACTGAGGCAAGAAAAGACAAAAGTTTCCCCAACGGGGTACTTAGCCCAGCCTGGTCTTCGGTCTGAAACTCGAAAAGTGAAAATTTCAGAACGCCGAACGGCACTTGCAAACGCTGCTTCTGCTTCGGACCACGCGGCAAGTAAGACTGAGGATATGGCGTCGGTCATGCGCTTAAGTACTACTACGTACTGACGTCAGCTCTGAGCGACTATGACCGACGCCAGCCTAGCTCTTTGGTATTCGGGCCGACCGAGGACAGCGGACTACCCACAGGTTATGACTGCAGCAATGTGAGACGAAGAACATCCAACTGTACCTTGAAAGCTACTCAATTAAAAATTATGAAAATAAAGAACAATACTTGTGTCACAGATCTCACAGTAAACTCAACGACAGTTCCTAATAAATCCACTTATATAAATGGATCTCAGCAGTTGCTGCTCTTCTTCTTCTTTTATGTGGCATACAGGCTTATAGGGATGGGACATACAGCGAATCAGGTTCTAGTATGACCTCCTGATTTTGCTCATAATACTTCAAAGGATACAGCATGCCTGTCACAATTACATACTTATTCACCAAATCTGATTATTCTGCAACTGCTCAGTAGTGGCAACAAATTAGACTTTGCAGGTCAAGTGGATGTAATCATAACTGGCACTGCTTTGCACTTGTAAAATATTCTGTTTGATCACTAAGCATAGCTAGGTGGTTGATAAGTTTCTTTTTTCACTCTGGGAGAGCTGAAATTAAGCTATTGACAAGTGCACCAGATGGTATGTGAATGGTTCACAGAAACGGGTATAGTATTATGTAACTTTTCTGATAAGAACTGTATATAGGGTGAAACCTACCTCCCTGTCATGACTCTTGACCACATGTCTGCCCAGGATCTATTTAGTCCGTTTGGCCCCGTATTTTATTCTGATTGAATGTATGAAGACAGAAGAGTCAGAAAATGTTCTAGAGCCAACTTCTAGGCCATCACTGCCAACCAGCAAAGAGGGTCTGACTTTGTATCTTCTTGCTTGTTCAGGTAACACATCACACTTGTGCTGTCTATGACCATAAGTGCTGAAGAATTTTTAAGGCATGAATGACTGCAAATATCTCTTTTAGGTTTATATGCTTTGGCATGTACTGAGGACCACCCCAAGCTTTACATTTGAACTCCTATTTTATTCATATAAGACTTTTGCTCTGCAGGCAAGAATGCAGCAAAATCAATCAAAGTGTATTCAGACTGTAAAATAAATTTCCAAATATATTTGAATATTTAAGGCTAGATTACTAGAAAGAGACATCCTTTTGCCCTGAAGATCTAACCACTTTCCCTCTTTTTCAGGAAGCAATGGATTAGATGAAGCCAATAACCTTTTATATGAGCAGGTAGCTGAACAGATTGCAGCTTGGTCAGCAGTAAAATGAGAAAATTGACATGTTATATTCAAGGAGACCCTACATTTTCTCTGTCTCTTTTTAGGGACTGATGGGATAGATAATGGTGTCCTGCAGGCAACTTTATAAACATCTTCCAAGGGTGGTAAGAGAAGGAGGATAGCCTCAGAAATGGGTATCTTGTCCTGTATAAGGTCACATACCCTGCATATCTCTGGGGTGGTTCCCAACTACTCCCAAACAAAAACATCACTAAATCTAGCAATCATCTTAGGAAAAGTGAACACTTGTTAAAACTTAAGCTTAGGTTCACCTTCCAAAGAATCAGAGTGATTAGACTTAGTGTCAGCTGGAAATTACTTTTGCCCTCATCAAATTCCTCAGCATTCTCAAAGCAATGGAAAGGTATCTATCCAAACTAGCACTACAGCCATGTATGAAAACACAACCACCAGAATTAGCTTACTGCAGAACACTCTTTGCCAAGGAAACCAAATCAGTTGTATAAACAGCTATAATCAGCTTATTAGTTGTATGATGAAGCTTTTGTTTCTCTTTCTATTTGAACTTCAATACTAGATAAAATATCTTTGGACACAGTCTTATGTCTGGCAAGGGGTCTCTTACTCTGGACTACTGCACCTAAAGGATTTGGTTCTTCCATACCTGTGCCAGGTACTGGGACAGCCCTGGAGGATGTGTCTAAACCCCATTCCATAGTTGCCAGCAAAGTTACACTGAAGGGAGACATTGCAAAAGATTAGTGACCTGCAGTAACACTACAGAATCAGTAATTGTAGGCTGGGGCATATATTTGTTTTATTTATTTTTCTTTAGATGTAACCAGGTTTGATGGAGGTTACCAGAGTTAGGCTGCATTAAGTCAGGGGACAGAACAGAAGCCAGAATAAAAAATGAACAATATTGGGCAATATATCACAATAAGCACTTAAAGTTTTTAGTAATGAGTATGTCCCCACACAGCTAAATTTTACTAAACTGTCTTATCATGACAAAAGACTGTTTGAAATGTCTTCAGAATTCTTTTACAACTGCAAGAAGTTAAACTCTAAACACCAACGCAACCAATGTGCGGAAATCATGTTAAAAATTAGCTCAACACAGTTTAACTACATTAAACTGCTATAAAATAATGTTTAATAGCAATTTAAACCACATTTTCTTGCCAGAGTAAACTATCCACAGTACTTTTAAATAACTTAATTCACTGTAAAGTAGTGATCCAATATTAAAACACACAGAGCACAGTCATACATATAGTAAATAATGTATAAATGCCAAAATATTCCAAGGCCTGCAATATTTTCCTTTCAAAAGATGAAAATAAAGCAGAGTAACAACAGTAATGACAGGCAGGATTAATTTGTGTTTCTGGTGCATGAGATAGCCCTTAGTGTTGAACAGTACACATACACACTGCACTTCTGAGACAACAATTGAAAGTTTCCTCAGAAACAGTAAAAACAAATATTTGTCAAAGATAGAAGACAAACACCACTACAAGCTGAAATTCCCACGGGAATTTCTGTAAACACTGACAGAAATAAAATACTAAAATAAATATTTTTTAAATAAAAAAAAAACAGGAAGAGAAAATAAATCTAATAATAAAAATAGAGGAAGGGGGTCCCAAAATAGGGCTTAACTGAGCAGTAAACTGGAAAGAACAACACTAAATCCTGTGAAGAGTTACAGGACTTTCTTCTTTGGGTGGCAGAAAAAGACTGAGCACTCACGTCCTGTGACAGATAAAGGTGTCCCTCCCAGGATATGCTTGACCAGTCAGTTGTCATAAGAAGAGAGAGGGTAGGGAGCGGAGTCTAAAATTCTGAAATATGGCCAATACTGGGCTACATTGGCAGATAACTCAAAATGTCACTGAGGCAGTGGGAATGACAAACATCAGCAGTTCACACTGATCTTTTTTTTTTTTTTTTAATTTTTAAAAATTTTTGAATTTTAAAATGACCTCTTCACCAGACAGTATAGTGTTTCTGGATATTCATCTTTATATGAAAGCTAATAGAATAGAATCAATGATTTATAAGAAGGAAGTGAACACCAATATATATATTAGTATGCATGCACCGCACACCTTTAAAGGGGTGTTAAAAGCACAGTTAATAAGGGCTAGCAAATTAAATAGAGAGGAACATAATTTTATTTCTCAAGCAGGAGAGATGATACAAGATTTTATAGGAATTGGTTATTCTCCTCAATACATAAATGTCATATATGAAGAGGTAAGGGCTGGAAGAAGTGATGAATATAAACCGATATTTAGTCAAGGTACGAGACAATTAGCAAGGGTGTCTGACAATAAAAAAGACGACGTGATTAGATATAATACTACTTTTAATGCCTACACGAGAGATGTATGCAGCATCATAGAGAGAAACTGGCTTATATTATTAGCTATGCCAGAAATTAAGGAAATGATAGGAATGAAACCTAGATTTTCTTTTAGGAATCTAGAGAATTTAAAACAAAAATTATGTTATAAAGATTTTAAGGAAGAAAGGTTAGAATTTCAACATAAAAGTATAACCCAGAAATGTTACAATTGTAGTTGTTGTGTGGATATTTATGATTTGCCAAATAATTTTGAGCATCCCATTACTAAACAAGGGTATAACTTTAAATGTTGGGCTAACTGCAATACCTCTTGAGTAGTATACCTAGCAACCTGCATGAATTGTTCAGCATTCTATGTTGGCAAAACAACTAGAAAGCTAAAAGAGCATATTATAGAGCATAAATCAGAGATTAGAAGGGAGATATCAACTAATGCACTGAGTAAGCACATTATAGAAAATGAGGGTCACGGTTTTAAATTTAGGGTAATATGTGCAATGAATTTAGGTATGAGGGGAGGTGATATTAACAATATGTTAGAATTAAAAGAGTACGAATGGATTATTAGGTTAGAAGCAGAAGCTGCACCAGGTTTGAACATTGCAGTTAGTTTAAAACCTGTGTTAATTAAGAGGCAAAAGGACAACATTTAGATGTTTTTTATATATTATTTTTTTTGTATATTATTATATATGTATGTACTTAAATTAATATATGCATACATTATTTTATTTTATTTACTTTAAAAGGAATTTTTGATAGGATATATATTTTCTTTAAAATTAAAAGCAAAGAATGTTTGGGTGTAGATGAATGTATTTTAAATTTAAGAATCCATAGAGTGTATGCATATGTTTTTTAAATAGATATTGCAAACCGTTTCTTTAAATGTAGTAATTTAAATATGTGATTGATAATTGTGTTTGTTAGGCTGGCTGGATCATGTGTTTTAATTTTAATCCCTATATAATTGTAGATGAGAACCATTTGGAGTTATGTACTGATGAAGGGTGGTTAACCCGACAGCTGTACCTATTTTATTAAAACTTTTTGGCGTGCAGAAGTGTGTTGGAGTATTTTGGCAAGATTTACCAGTTTTTCTTTGACTCATGTACATGGACAAAACCAGCTGCTATTACTATCTAAGAACAAAATTTGTGAGAAATGCAATTATATTAAGAACCTAGAGTCTATGCTCTCTCCTTCACAAGCCAGTATATCGGGCACTGAGAAGGTTATCAACACAATCACTACACCTCAAACACCACCCTCAACTACACAACACACACCCACATATGTGGAGGTTCTCAACAAAAACATTCCCAAACAAAGGAGACCTCAGAGGCAAAAACTCACGCGAACTCCACAACCCTCCACACTACATACCACACATGGTCCATACACCTGTGTCTCACAACCACAAAGGCCTAACCATAAACCCAACATATTAGTCATAGGAGACTCCATTGGGAAACACACAGATGTGCCCCTCACCAGGCTGGATAAGGAGAAAGTCACGGTTAGTTGTCTGTCAGGTGCCAGAATCCGCCATATCACATAATTCTCTCTACAACAGGTACTGTTATGACTCTGTCATAGCCCATGCTGGGGTGAACAACTTGATATGTACCTCTCTGGACTATATGAAGAGTGACATGATCGAGCTTGCAGAATATGTGTCCCAGGCTGGTATGTCCCTAGCTTTAAGCAGCATTCTACCGTCACCCAGAATGATGCCTTGATACAAACAGAAAATGATTGACTTTAACAACTGGCTTAGTTTCTGGTGTTATTCCAGGGGGATCCAGTACCTGACAGCTTGGGAAGATATGATCGGACAGACCATGACGCTTTGCTAGAGATGGTCTGCATCTGTCTCACTTGGGCCTCAGGCTCTGGCAAAGACCCTTGCCTTCCCCATAGTGCCTTTTTAGGAAAGGTCCTGAGGTCAATAAAACCAACATAAAAATTTCAACAAAATGCAAATTAAAGGTCATGCTGCTATACTCTAGGAGTCTAAACATGAAACTGCACTCATTACAAGCATTCTTAATACTGGAAGATGCTGACATTTGTGCCATCACAGAAACCTGGTTCAAATCTGAGGAGAGTACCCCAGCCTTACCTGGTTACTCATCCTTTCATACATTCAGACCCCAAACTGTAGGCAGCAAAGCCAAAGGAGGTGGAGTTTCAATGTATATTAAAGACACACACACACCTCCAGGCTGGTCAAACAGTACGACGCACAGGAGACACTCCATGTGCAGTTAACCATTGACAAGACCCCTATTCAAATCATAGCTAGCTACAGGCCCCCAAATTTGACTCAGGATAACTATTCCACCTATCTGGACCTCTTTGAATCTATCAAAATGCAACCCTTTATCCTGATCGTGGGTGACATTAACTACCCAACCAGAGACTGGAAAAACTACTCATGCCAGAACACAAATGCCCAGAGATTCCTTGATTTTATCAATGCAAATGCCTTGGAGCAGCTAGTCGACACTCCCACAAGAGGTGATAGCTTGGACATGGTATTAACCAACATGACTAACCACTGTAGCACCCCTGCAGTATCATTCTCCCTGGTAAGATGTGACCATAAAGTGGTCACTTGCAAAGTCAGCATCTCTCCTGACCCCCCTCCCCCCCTCCAGCTAGGGTCAAACAAAAAAACTTCTTCAAAGCTAATTACAGCCTCCTAAGGGATGATATAAATGACTTCACAGCCCCCTCTCCCTCTGCTGGAACTGGCACCAATGTCCAAATATTCACCAAAGTGCTGTATGAGCACTTATATAGATACATGGAATCAGGAATATCTGACAGGACAAAATCATCCTTTGCAAGGAAGAATAAACCTGTCTGGTGGACATCTGCAATAAATAAACTATATTACAAAAGGAAAAGAAATTGCTGCCCAGGACCAAGAAGGAGCAGGTGCCCAATTGGAAGACATCCCTTCTTAGCCTGAACAAGCAAATAAGAGCACTAGTGAAAGCCTCTAAAGCCAACTTCAAGTCCAAACTGGCCACATCTACTAGAAACAATCATAAGGCCTTCTTCACATATGTCTGCAATCTCAAAGGAAGCACCAAGAATTGTTCAGAATTGGTGGTCACGGACACCACATGCACAAATGCTGTAGATATAGCCAACCTACTGGCTGAAGATTCAGTAAAAACTTCACCCCTCTGTCCCCCCATCAGTAAATCAGGCCATCCCCAGTACCTGCCCCCCTCCCCTTATCTCCAGGGAGCAGGTTATCACTGCCCTCTCAAAGGCAAAAAATATAGCCTCCATGGGACCTGATAACATCCCAGGATGCAGCCTACATGAACTCAGGCATGACCTTGCAGAACCATTAGGCACCCTATTCAACCAAAGCCTGAGTATCAGCTTTGTCCCAGTTGAGTGGAGGACAGCCACTGTCATCCCTTTACATAAAGGTGGAGCGTCCACCGATCCAGGAAATTATAGACTCATCAGCCTAACTAGCCTGACTGCAAAGCCATGGAATGGATTATCATGGACCTGATTAACAGGGACATTGGCAACCTCCAAACACTCGACTCCACACAGTTTGGCTTTGTCAAGGGGAGGTCATGTCTGTTAAATCTAGTCGACATATTTAAGACAGTCACCAAAGGCATGGACGAGGGGAAGATGGTGCATACTGCCTACCTTGACCTGGTCAAGGCCTTCGACACTATTCCCCACTCGAGCATAGTAGACAAACTCTCTCAACTAGGTATCAATCCATATGTTATATGATGGGTAGTAAACTGGCTGACCGATGGAACCCACCTAATCAAAACAGGGGAAGCCACCTCAAGCAGTAGACCCGTAATGAGCGGCATACCCCAGGGATCGGTCTTGGGGCCTCTGTTACTTGGAATATACTTCTCTGAGGTGCAAGCCAAAACCAGTTGGGTATGGCTGACCAAGTTTGCAGATGACTGCAAGCTGGGCATGGTCATCAATTCCCCAAGTGATGTGGACATCCTCCAAGAGGGTCTCACCAAATAACTGGTGCCAGAAACATGGCCTCAAGCTGAATCAAGCTGAATGCCAAAAAATGCATCATTATCCCCTTTGGGATGAGTGACATCCCCACATATTATCACATTAATAGCAATGTCCTAAGTACGCAATCAGTCATGAGGGATTTGGGCACCCAGGTTGATAGCAAACTGACTTTTGACCACTATGTTGCCTCTGTTGTATGGAAAGCTTTCTTTATGCTGCAATTCATAAGTAAGGGTATCTCATCCAGAGACAAGGAGGTCATAACATCCCTGTATTCTTCCCTTATAAGGCCAATTATTGAGTACAATGCCCCCTTCAGCATGTACCTTGCAAAACACATGTAGCAGCTGGACAGACCACAGAGGTTCCTCACCAGAATAATCCAGGGCCTCAAACATCTACCCTACACAGAGCGGCTAAAAGCTCTGTCCCTCTACTCAGTTTCATACAAAGCATCTCAGACCCTGACTTGATGAGGCTGCTGCATATCAGCAAGTCAAGCTCCACTCGATTAACCCACACACATAACCTCAATCTGGTCTGTGACATCAACAGGACTTGTTGGCGGGACAGATTTGTGTCCCAGAGACTCCCCCCATCTGTGGAACAGAATCTCTCTCCATGATAAGCAGAGTACCTCATTATCCCTTTTCAAGCACAACCTGGATAGCTGGATGGGAAACAGAAAATACACTGCTGGGATTCTACCTGTGTCCCTGGTGGACAGTGGGTTTGGGTGCTGACTTGTCAAACATGGGCTAAACTTTTGGCTAGGCTTATAAGGGCCTCAGGGCCAATAGCCTAGTAACTTCATATGGTCCTATAATCCTATAAAGTGTAATTAGTGAAAGCAGATTTACACATAAACTGTTGTGACAATTCCCTAAGGTCTTAGGTTTCTAGCATTACGTCTTAGACAAGAGACAAGTAAAAGACTAGATCAGTAGAAAGAGAGGGTAATCTGTGCTATATTTTGCCTTGACTGTGAATGTAATGTGCTAGATCTGGCATACTGACAAAAAGCTGAGGATTTTCTGGTCTCCAACCCCCCCCCCCAGCTATTTCATTGCAACGACAGAATTTTGCAATGCAACCCATCAGTTAGGTTGAGGTTGAATAAGCACTTGTAAAATTAACTGGGAGGGAAGACTCCAAACCCCGATGGTATCCCCCTAGAAATACAGGGTTGAGACCTCATTGTTTGCTCTCACCAGGACCACACAACAAGATTGTCCCTTGTTGCCTATTCCTTTGGCATTATCTTTAGACACTTGCATGCAGGGTTTAAGCAGGTACCTATAGCTGTCTACAGATTACTGGGTAGTGAATATAAAATCTTGTTATATGCGGATGATCTCTTACTGTATTTGTCAGAACTAGAGGGAAAGACCCGAAGAAGGTGTTCAGAATATTTAAGCATTTTGGTAAGTCTTTAAGTTATAAAAACGATGTTCCCAAAACAGAAGCTATCAAAATACATTTTCTTCACTCACAAGAATTAAGGCATCAATACTCTTTCCTATGAAAGATTCTCCCATCAGATATTTACAACAGATGTTATTAACCCCATCTTGGCAATCCACGGTGAAAACTAATAACAGCACATTGGTCACCAAATTGAAAGACTGAATTTAGTAATGAAAAACACTTCAGTTGGATATGCTGCAAAGAATACAGGCCGCTAACCAGTTTGTTCTTCTTTTGATTCTTTATCAAACCCAAGCCCTCCCACACTTTTTGCAAGGTATATTCCTGTACCGGATGAAGAGGCAAGTCTTAAACTTTGTATGGGATAAGAAAAGGCATACAATTTTGGTTAATATCTTAAGTCAACCAACAGATGCAAGGGAGATTGACTCTGCTTGAAGTTTGGAACTATGTAAAACAATACACTGTAAATATTTTAGTGTTAATTACTCAGTCCTATACTGTAGTATGGAAATCAGCTGCCCTTGCTTTGTTAGGTGGGGCACCAGGTTTATATGAGTATGTGGGGGTGGGGGGCACAGTCCCTACGGGGAAGTCTCTTTCAGAATAATATCAGTAGCTGTGACTTATTTTCTACGGTTATTAGAAGATAATAAAACTAGTGGCTGGAGAAGATAACTTATTCACATCTCCTACTCCTCCTGTGTCACAATCATAATGACTGGCATGTAGTGGTTGGTAAGCTCATGGCAAGTTTTGTATTACTGGGAAACTTAATGTCAAATAGAAATGTTGTTTCCTGCCTGACATGCTGTCAATACTATGACTTTGATGAAAGGTGAAGGAGCACTTTCCAAAACTAGTAACTACAAATGTTGCAGCTATATGCCTGTAGCTATCTGTCATTGATTGTCTGAATTTTAACTAACAGGAGGATCAAAACCATTTGTTCAAGAGGCAAATTAGTAGGCCCTATAAGCTTACACTGTTTATAACTCAATAACAACAATTAACAGTCAAGATTCTACTAACAGATTTAGATTTCACTGAGAAAACAAAATAAGCATATATTTTCCAAAGAAAATGCAGGTTTAGATAATTTTACCTAGGTATACTACAAACTCTAGAATATACAGATTATTTGGGTGGCAATACATGTATAAATATTTTTATACGCCAGCTTGTCTTGCTATAGTTTTCTTTAATCTTGTACCTCAGTGTTGGAGATGTGGCAACCCAAAAATAGTTAAGTGACTTCATATTTTTAAGGAGTTGTCCCAGAGTGTCTCTGCTTAAAGGCGAGTTACAAACTAAGGTAAAGGAAACATGGAGGGTACCATTAACACACACCTGAGTTATTCCTGTAGCCATATGTCATTTCAGTAGACGCACTACAGCTGAACTTGCAGCTCTTGACTTACTAATACTGTTGGTGAAAAACTGTATCACAAGGAAAACAGCTGTCCACTCCCACATTACAAGACTTGTCAGAGCTTTGTGTATGAACTGAAATGCCTGGAATTTATACAGTTTAAATGAGTATCAAAAATTTTAGTATCGAGAAAATGGTATGTGTTAACTAGATATCTCAAGGTAATAAAGTTATGTGTACTTCATTTAAATATTGTATTTATTTTGCACCACAGTTGTTCAAAGACGTTTTGATATATGTTCTCTTCTTACTATTGCATGTCAATTATGGTACACATCAATAAAAGTGAATGTTACAAAAAAAAATTCCACCCAGACCTTAACCTACTGAGAACATTTCCAGACTAAAATCCTCTTTCCTTTCTCTTGAGCCACCATTCTCTCACAGGATGACCTAAAACACTGTCACAAACATCCAATTCTCAACCCTCCTTTAACTACAAGTCCAGTTCTTCTCTGAAATAAAATGACAACATAAACCACAAAAACACAACTTTTCTACAAATGAATTTAATTAAATACCTTTTAAATTTACAGATGAGCCCTGGATAAAATGGAAATCTGGCCTCTCTGTACCCAGTTGGATCCCCTTTGCTGCCATTAGTCAGCATAAGACATAAATCTTTCCTATACAAATCCAAACAAGCTGACCTTTTACATTCCCTAAAACAATACTGGAATGAAGTTGACCTTTTTGCAGGAAGAAAGAAACAAAACAAAAAATAAATAAATAATCTACCTCCTCTACCATTTTTCAATGCAGCAATTCCATATTCACTTCCAGCAACTTCCTCCAAGAATTCAGCGGCTTCCTTCCTTCACAACCACCCTTTTTCCTCCTCATTCAGGCCTCTCTTCTCTCCTCCCTTCACCCTCCTCAAACATATAAAACGAAAAGACACAGAAAATATTCCAAACAATATAAAGGCAGCCTCTCCACTAGGCCCTGATATCATCCATCTATTGTTCGTATACCACTGCAGAAATTTCTTATCTGCTAACCCAGATCTTTAATCTATGGTCACTACAAACACCATGCCTTCTATCTGCCATTATTAAACCTCTCCTCAACAAACCTTGCCAACTGATCTCACTTCTGTCCTATTTCCATCCCCCCAGCTTTAGGTAAAAAGCTTGAAAAAATTGTATACACCCAACTCTCCCAATATACCCATCAATGTCTCCTCTTCTCATACAAGCAACGTGACTTTTGGCCAGGCTGCAGCATTATGACTGCCCTCTGGACTGTCACTGATAATATACATCTAAACGCTGAGAATGGTAACACTTCTGGTGCACTTTCCATAGATGTCACTAAGGATTATGATATGATGAAATACATTCATCTCAGAAATGCTCTCACAGAAACAGGGATTAGCAGTGACATCTTATCTTGGTTCAGAAGCTTTCAACATAACTACCACTTCAAAGTCAAAATAAATAAAGCTCTTTCGAACACTGCTCCACTTTTCAAAGGTTTATGCAAGGGTCTATTCCTATCCCCTTTGTCTCTATATCTTCATCAATAAATTGCCTTCATACCTACCCCGCATCCCTCTCTTCCTTTATGCTGATGATATGGTTATTTAGAGATGAAACTCCTCTTATTCAGTAACTGAGTCACAACTATAATTTGACTTGCTTTAACTTCAACAGTGTCTAATCCTGCACAAACTACTACTGAAACTCTCAAAAATCATATCAGTGCTAGTTGGAACTAGCCATATTCTGCCTATCTGCCCATCCCAACTTTGCATATGCACCAGAGAAATCACATTCTCCTTCAAGTACCTATGTCTTTGACATGATTATTCACTCAAATTTCACCTCCTCTTAGAAAACAAAACAAAACAAAACAAAAATATACTCCTTGCTCTTCTAAAACAATCCCTTCAGTTCTCCACTACACTGCCAGAGCTGCTACAGCAATGATGCCATACTTGCCCAGATTGAATATATGACCTTCCAATTTTTACCTCAGCCTCTATACAAAACGCCAATAAACTTGCAATCCTTTCCAATTCCATCAGTTGCTTTATCATTAACTCTCCTCCATGAGAATGCCAATTGCTTAATCTTGAAAAAGCAAAATGGCTCCCCATTAAACAAGGGGGCTAGCCTCCTACTTGGTATTCAACTGTTCAAACTACTGCATCTCCAACCCTTTGCCCCACTCTCAACCAAACTACATAAAAAAACACAGAAAAAACAGCTAGCAATCCAAACCTCAGCCAAAGAAATCACTATTGTTTGGCTAGAAATACAGAGTTCTGTGTCAAAAGATGAAAAATTCTTTATTGTAGGTAAGCGCATTCGTGGAGCTGCTCACACCACTTCATTAGACCTTTTACAACCATGCATTACAGTACTCTATACTTTATATAAACATTTTAATCAGCCCATTAACTTAATTGATTCAATTGATTCAATTAAATAAATTAACTTGTTAATAACCCATGAAAACCTTCTATCAAAGCTATGCATAGGGTGCACAAGCTCAAACTACTATAAAAACATATTTAAAAAATGCATATATAACAAATATGTATGAGTGTAAAGCCACAATAAAAACTCATAAAAAACACTTATAAAACTCATCTATGCATACTTTTAGACCAGTGCATTCCTACAAACATAAAAAAATACATGCAAACATTTCTCTCTTTCTGCATCTAACCAAACCACTATAAAAGCATATATAAGAAATGCATATATAACAAATAACCATATGTGTATGAATGTAAAGACACAATAAAAAATCATAAAAAACACTTATAAAACTCATGTATGCATACTTTTAGACCAGTGCATTCAAACAAAAATAAAAATATAAAACAAATACATACAAACATTTTTCTCTTTCTGCACCTAACCAGAAGGGTGCTTAGGTATTATTTATTATATAACTGTTCCAAATGACTTTTGTATGATCAAATCAAAGGCGTATTCCGCAAGACAGGCTTACGGGGGATTCTATCGTTTTAGTCCCTGACCCCTGTCTGCTCTCAATCTAATAATCCAACATGTCTCAGAAGTCTCAGTTCTGTTTATTATGTCACCCCCTCTATCATTTTCTCTTATTGATTCTATCACTTGGAAGCTAAATGTATGCTCTGGATCCTTACCTTTGCACATGCTTAGCCAATGCATTTGTCGCATTCTGGTTCCTAATGTATAATAAATGTTCTCATATTCTGAACCTCAATTGCCTGCTAGTTTTTCCTACATAAAAACTCGAACAAGCATTACACACTGCTATATATACTATGCTCTTACTATTACAAGTAGCTTGAACATTAAACACATATTCTCTACCTGTGTCAAGGTGCATGAAATTATTACTAGCATCTATTTATCTGCACTGATTACATCTAGTGCATGGTAATGTGCCCTTTTTGGTAGTACCGTTTCTGCTTGATGTTTCTTTGGCTTCTGTTGGATAACATAAGTGTCTCCTCAGAGACTTTTTGTTTTTAAAGTTGAAACTTGGTTTTTCACTAACCTTTGAAATGAAGGTTTCAGATAAGGAAGTAGAGTTTTTAGATGTGAAGGTGCTTAAAACAAAAGATGGCCAAATAACTACTAAGTTATATCGTAAGGAGTGTCATAGAAATACCATTTTGCATCAAGAGAGCATGCACCCTAGACACATTTTTAAAAATGTTGTAAAAGGGCAAACATTGAGAGCACCTAAGTTAACAGCAAGGGACGAGGACTCTGACCAAGAGATCACTAACCTGAGACAGAGATTTAGAGAGAGGGGTTACACTGACCACATTACAACTGACATAATAGATGAGAGTGCCAAGTTAAGAGACACTACTGGGAAGCCCTAATTTTCTGATAATAGGAATAATACAACTATGAACCCTATAGTAAAAAAGAAAGTCCTGAGAGTACCTTCCCAATATTCAAGTAATATGTCCCTAATAACAGGAGTCATTAGGAAGCACTGGCCCATTTTGACACATGATCCCAACATAAGGGAGGCAGTACGAGAAAATGATAGAGGGGGGACATAATAAACAGAACTGAGACTTCTGAGACACGTTGGATTATCAGACTGAGAACAGAGAGGGGTCAGGGGCTAAACAATAGAATCCCCCTTAAGCCTGTCTTGCGGAATAGGCCTTTGATTTGATCATACAAAAGTCAGTTGGAACAGTTATATAACAAATAATACCTAAGCACCCTTTTTATTAGGTGCAGAAAGAGAGAAATGTTTGTATGTAATTGTTTTATATTTTTATTTTTGTATGAATGCACTGGTCTAAAAGTATGCATACATGAGTTTTATAAGTGTTTTTTATGAATTTTTATTGTGTCTTTACATTCATACACATATGGTTATTTGTTATATATGCATTTCTTATATATGTTTTATAGTAGTTTGGTTAGATGCAGAAAGAGAGAAATGTTTGTATGTATTTGTTTTTTATCTTTGTATGAATGCACTGGTCTAAAAGTATGCATACATGAGTTTTATAAGTGTTTTTTATGAGTTTTTATTGTGTCTTTACACTCATACACATTTGTTATATATGCATTTGTAAATGTGTTTTTATAGTAGTTTGAGCTTGTGCACCCTATGCACAGCTTTAATAGAAGGTTTTCATGGGTTATTAACAAGTTAATTTATTTAATTGAATCAACTGAATCAATTGAATCAATTAAGTTAATGGGCTGATTACATTTTTTGTACAAAGTATAGAGTACTGTGATACATGGTTGTAACAGGTCTGATGAAGTGGTGTGAGCAGCACCATGAAAGCGCTTACCTACAATAAAGAATTTTCATCTTTTGACATAGAACTCTGTATTTCTTGGCAAACAATAGTGACTTCTTTGGCTGAGGTTTGGACTGCTAGCTGTTTTTCTGTGGTTTACAAATAATTTTGGAAGTTACTGGTGATTCATTTACACTAACTGTGACCTAAAGGAACTGTACATAAAAAACTTCTGCCTACAACCTATGCAACATTTCATAATCTGCCTCACCTCTCTCAACTCCAAGATCCAACCTCCAATCTAACAGGCATGTGTTCTCTATTGTTGCCTCTTTATCCACTATCATTCAAATCTCTAGTCTTCTAAACTTTAGAAAGGACCTTCTTACCCACACTCGTCTACAAGCCAAATGCTCCAGTCACCATAAATATAATCTAAGGTTCCACAAAGCCTTCTAGCCTATTCCCTCTCAGACTCAGTCTTCCTGCCTGTATATTAAAATATGCAACTGTCTACCATACTGTCTTATACTTTCTTGCTAACTATACATCAGTGTTTAACTATTTCTCTTTAATTTCATTCCACTATTCTCTAATTTTGCATGTGCATATACCTGTATAGCCTTATACCTTCCTTACTACACTACACCTCAATCTTTAAGCATTTTCCCTTAATGCAATCCCACTATTATCTTCTTGTGTTTGAGCTTATATCTTACTCATTTAACCCACTGACCTTTTCATATGTTCTGTAAATTTTACTTTTGTTAAAAAATTTCTAAACTTTTTGTATTGATAATTTGATCAGACTGTATGATTGTACTGATCACTTTTTGAATTTGTGTATACCTTACATTTTCTTTTTTTTTTTTCACTTGTGAATGGTCATTTACCCATGCTGTGCCTGCAAATGGTGACTCATGATCAGTGCACTCTTCTCGTAAACAAGCATAAATAAAATACAAATAAATAACAACTAGATGTAACCCTTCGTCTTTTGTCCTGTAAATACTTAACAAAAGCATCTATTCAAAAACTCTCCTGTTTCTTTTTCATCTGTAGTGGTTCCATAACTAGTCTTGTCCATCCTTTTAACATATTGAATGGTGAAAGAAAAACTCAGGTTGTGTTTTATTTTGGAGGGGGGCAGATAAAGCAGTGGAAAATAAATATTTTTCTGAGGGTGTGAAATGATGGCATAGAAGACACCACTAGCAGCAACTGAGAATCAGTGATATCTGGAGGCAACAAAGGAATCTGCTTAAGTCAGAACATACAGGGAAGCAGTGGAAATAGTACAGCAGGGCAGAGAGGGTAAAAAAAAGTATCACAACAAAACAATGGAATTGATTAATTGGGCTGAGAGTGAAAAGAAGAATTGGGGGCAATAGGCATGAAAGGGGAGATAAGATGAAAAGTTTAGAAGAAGGTGATAAAACAGGAAGGATATTTCAGAAACTAATGGATAAAAAGATGTAATGGATTTAAAATCAGGAAGGGAAAGTTCTAGGAAAAAGGTATAAAAATGCCAAGTGGGAAAATGAAGCTTTAGCAATGAGAAACCTGAAGTATGAGCAGATGAACATGAATGTTCAGGTTGCACTCTATGTTGATAATGGATACAGAGGGTCAAACCCTACTACAGCAAGCCATTAAGGAAAATAAATGAAAGTTATATACTTGCCATAATTCCTGATCTGGATGAGTAGGAACATCCTCATCAATCAACAGGACTAAAGCCAGGCATATAAAATTTTACCAGACTGTTAGTCCCTCCAAATTGCACTGCCAACAAGCTTCTTCTTCACACCTTTGTTATGCCACATTAAAGTGGATCAGAAACAAATACATCATTCCTTCAGAATATATCTGTACAGAGACAGAGGGAAGGAGGAGGGAAGGAATTTGTTACATGTTCTTGGAAGGAAGGAAAATCTCCATTCCCTCTATTAATTCCTCTATCAAAGTTGCCTTTATAGATGAGAAGGGAATCGGGAAACATTTGTGATGCGAGAGTTGAAATGGCCTGGTCACATGCACTGTCATATTGTTTGTTTTTTCAGGGCTTTAGGATAGCCCTAAATGACCCTCAACATGTTGGTGTAGAACAAGGTGACCTGCAATGTTTCTGTGAGACACACAAAAAAAAATGTCATTTTTCCCTATTTTTCCTGTTTTCTCCTAATGCAATCTATACAAATCTTATGGCTCTAGTATCACTATAAGTGCTGCAGTGATCAGCCTTGCACTCCCAACATAGCCTCATGCCCCTCAATATAGCACAGATAAGCAGGCTTAAGCCTCATTAACTCTTTCCTTTACTCTTCCTAAGCCATGTCCAAAAGGACAACGTATCTATTAATTGAGCTCAGGTTACCTTTGTCTTAGTAAGAGTTTTGTATCCTTCTACACCAGTGGAGCAGGGAAAAAGACTATATTTATTATTTATTTATTTACATTTGTTTACTGGAAAATTACAACTGGACACAGGTCCTTTTTCGGAGGAGGCCTGGGGAGAAAAGTTCCACAGAATGACATGGCAGATGGTAAACAATAACAATCAATGTATGTATACAGTATATATGTTCATGACATGGAGAAATACAGAAGCAAATTAGGTACAATCGAGTAAAAGCTCTAATTACAAACATTGAGAAATAAGAAGTAAAACACAGTGCTACAAATTTTTCTAAACAGTAATTAGATAACAGTAATAATAGACTAAATGATAACTAAATCCCGGAAGGATTAACAAACAGTGAGTAATCTTCAGTTCAGTTTTATAGTGATAGAGGGGATACTCTATCTAAATCTGGGAAAGGAGAGAAGGGTTGAAAGGGGGGTTATTAGTTGGGGTTTGGACAAGGACAAAGCCAGTGAGAATTTAGGTGAGATTTAAGTGCAGTCTTGAAAAGACTGCAGGAAGGAAGGGTAGTTACGGTAGTGGGAAGGTTGTTCCAGAGCTTGGATATAGTGCAGGAAAATTGTGTTTCATCTGCTGAGTATCTGGCTTTGGTGACCTAGAGTAGATTTTTGTTGCAGGAACTTAGTGGTCTGGAAGAGTGGTAGGGTTGGAGAATTGTATGGAGTGATGGGATTCGGAGAGGGTGGTTTACTACTTTATGAGCAAAGGTGAGTTGAGTTTGGTGTAGGAGTTGTGGGAATTCAAGCCAGTCAATATCTCTAAGGGAGACACCACAGTAAGAGCCACCAGTGGCAAATTTTGTGGTTTTATTGTAGCAGGCTTTGAGTTGGTATAGGTATGACTGTCTAAGATTTGTAAGTATGGGTGATGCGTAGAGTAGGGTGGAGATTACTTGGAAATTGGCGATAGAGATTCTTGCTGGTTTGCTGAGGTATTGGTGACTTCTATATAAGGCACCCATTTTTTTGTGAACTTTTGTTACTGTTAGTGATATGTGGGTGTCAAATATGAGATTATTGTCTATCTGTACGCCAAATTGTTTTGTGTGGACTGTTGGTGAAATGGAGGTATTATCCTTGGCTTGAATAATGAAATGAAGGTGTGGAAGATGAGGAGTTTAGTTTTATTTGGATTAAGGAGAAGCTGGGCATTAGATAGCCAGCTTTCAACTGAAGAGACAGATTCTTGGGTGATCTGTTGGAGTTCTATTTAGAGTTGGGGCTGAGGAGATGAGGGTGGAATCATCTGCATACTGTATGAGGGAGGCATGCTTGGTGGCCGTGTGCAGGTTGTTGGTGAAAAGGGAGAAAAGTAGGGGGCCAAGGATGGAGCCTTGGGGAACCCCGAGAGTAACAGGGAGATGAGTGGATGGGTTGTTGTCTCAGATGACTGCTGGCAGCCTTGTAGACAGCTGTGGAACCAGTTTGTGGCTGGTATGGAGAAAGAGAGGTCAGATACAGCAGAGAATAGTAAATTGTGTGATACAATGTCAAAGGCTTTAGATACATCCGGAAATACAGCAGAGGACAGAAGGCCATTGTTTTTGTGATGGAGGATAGTGTTGGTGAAGGAGAGGAGAGAAGTTGTAGTGCTGTGGTGTGGTCTGAAACCAGGCTGGGTATTGGAGAGGAGGTTATTGTTAAGGAAGAATTTGGAGACCTGTGCGTTGATGAATTTTTCGAGTATCTTGGAGAGGGGGAAGAGGATGATAATGGGGTGGTAGCTGGAGAGGTCAGTGGAGGGGCCACCTTTGTGGAGGGGAATGATGTGTGATATTTTCCATAACATGAGTACGTAGGATTCAGATATGGAGCGGTTGATTAATATGAAAATAGGATAAGATAGGACATCAGCTGCTATCTTTAGGAATTCAGCGGGCAGGTAGTCCGCTGCTAGTTTTGTGGGTTTTAGTTTTGTCAGGAGTCTTTTTATGTAGGAGGTGGGTACTGTGGTGAGAAAAAAGGTAGGGAGGAATGGTTTTGGGTTGGGTGAGGGGGGAATTAGTGTAGGTAAGTGTTTTTTGTTAGGGATAGAACAGATTTTGTGAAGTATTTATTGAAGGAATCAACAATGCTACTGGTGGAGAGAGGGGTGGTTGGTAGGCGGGTGTTAAATTTTCCTGGCCAGAGTATAGAGTTAATTGTGGACCAGAATTGCTTGGGGTTGTTTTGGGAGGAGTTTAAGGACATCTGAAAGAAAAGGGCTTTGTCTGCTTTTGCTTGCTTTTTGACCTTGTTACATAGTTCAAGGAAGTGTTGCCTATCTGAGGGGTTTTTAGTTAAGCTCCAGCATTCCCATGTTTTATTCCTGGTTTTCATAAGGCCCCTGGTGTTTTTTTCTAGCCAGGGGGAGCTCTTAGTACATATATATATATATATATATATATATATATATATATATATATATATATATATTCTCGAATTTCAGTATTACGAACTTACAAAGCCGAATACTCAAAGTTCAGAAATTGTCAGAAGCGCAAAATTCAAAATCCCGAAGCACGGAGATTTTGAATTTCTGCTGCTGCTGGTACGGTGTGTGGATGTTTGGGTTTAATTAAGGTAGGTTTGTGTGTGTAAGTATATTGGTTAGGGGCTTTAGTGTGTGTGTAAGTGTGCATTGTGACTGTGGTGTGTGTGAGGTACTGTAATATGTGTGTGTATGAGTTTTGTTTTTGTGTCTGTGCGATCCTGGAGTTAGAATATATAAGAAGGGTGTGTGTGTGGGGGGGGTGCAGTAGTCTAGATGCATTTGTTTGATTGTGGGGGGGGATTTGTGTTTGTTTATGTGTGTACTGTATGTGTAGCGTAGTTTCGGGATTTTGAATTTTGCAGTTGTGTGTTTTTGGATTTGTGAGTTGTTATTGGGTTTTAGGCTTTGTGGTTTCGAAATACTGAAATTCGGGATTTAAGTATTTCGAAATTACACAGTGGACCCATATATATATACATGTATATATATATACATATATATATATATATATATATATATATATATATATATATATATATAGATATACAAATGGGTTCACTTCAGCTGATTGAGTTTCTGAAATCTTGAAACTCATATGGTGAAGACCATATGATCGTGTTTTCAGAAACTCGAACATCTGAAGGGGGGGGGTTAAATAGAGTGTGTGAGTGTTTTAGGTTTTTAGGTGAGGGATTCTGTAGGGAGGCAAGCCCTCTGCACTCCTGCAACTTAAATATACTAATTCTGAGATTGCGCTACATCAGGGAAAAGGAAAATCTCTCGTTCTGCAGTGTCTCCAGAAGCACGGAATGGGAGATTTCCCTTTTCCCCACTGTAGCATGATCTCGGAGTTAGTATATTTAAGTAGGGGGGTGTGGGGGTGCAGGGGGGCTTGCCCCCCCCTGCAAAAATGTCTTCAAATGTGTTTTTTTTGCTTCTGATGTTCGAGTTTCTGAAATCTCGAACATATGAGTTTCGAGATTTTGGAAACTCGATAATCTGAAGTGAATCCATATATATATATATATATATATATATATATATATATAATATAATAATATAAGAATATAATATATATATATATATATATATATATATATATATATATATACATATATATACATTATATGTCTTGTATCTTGTGAAAGTACTCACTGAAGCCCATGGTTTGGTTTCCAAAATACAAAAATGTCACCTAAAATGCAATTTTGAAAAAATGGCTGATTGAGCTTTTGGGCACCAAAGTCAAAGGGAAAGATTTAGTGTATTTTTCATAGCAGAATTTAATGCAATCAATCAACCACCTTGACAAGCTAATTTTAGAAACATTAAAACCCACTATGTTTTTATAAAAAATGACATGAACAATGTATCATTTCTAACAGATTTAGTTCTGTCCTGCAGATTTGGGCTGCCTGTAAACATCCACATAATGTAACAAATATTTGCCTCTGTTAAATAATTTAGAAAGAAGATCGGCAGATTAACTGATTGAATGGGAATCATTTCAGTGGCTATGTTGGATATAATTGAGACATTAATTTGCAAGAACACTCTAACCTTATAGAAAATGAAGTATGGGGGAGCAATACACAAAGATTGTAATTCAGAAATTCTTTTAAAAAAGTAATGACCACCAGCAAAATAGTTTTTCAAGATTCATATCTCAATTCTGCAGTAGAAGTTGGTTCAACCAGTTATGTGAAAGAAACTATAAACGTTAAGGAGGAACAGGAATCTGTGCCCACAAGAGGAGCAATGCTTAAAGCTGGTTGGTTTACTGACCATGACACACGTGACAAGGGGTTAAATGGTGCTAATGAAAAAAGTAAAGCACCGGACCACCAAGCACACTCACACACTTGCACACAAAGGAGAAAAAAAAACAATTATATAGAAACATTTTTTTTTTTGGAAACAGAAAGCAAAACACCCAGAAAGAGGGGTAAAGGGTCTTAACACAAACTACTCGTTAAATAAATTCAGGAGGGGAGGAAAAGAATTAAAAACAGTAAATACAAGAGTTTTTTTAAAAACTAGAAAGACAAAGAGTGGCGGTTAAGGCAAGGAAAAAGGAAAACAGAGGTAGTACTTATCTGAGACTCAAGAACACAAGGCAATCACACCCGTGCTGTAAGGCAGCAAACGAGATCTGAGGAATTAGGGAGATTTAGGCCATTATGGGAGTTGGAGGAGCTCGAGATACGAGACATCAGTCTTTGGAAAGGCCAGGTCAGATCTAAGGATGGATCCTAAACCCAGTTGTGAGGAAGAATGAAAGCGACAACATCAGGTGTATAGAGTAAGACAAAAAAGAAGTTATGTCTTACCATAACGTTTCATCTGTATTGTTGATCCTCACTCAGTCATTACGTGTGGGTAGTCAGTTCCGACCTAGGAACCGAGCCGGCCATCTTCCAAGCTCGCGCCAGTTACAAACTCTGGAGCTAAACTCTTACCCAGAATTCCCTCTCCATGTTACCTCAGATTGAGTTTGCAAGTCAAAAGAAGGTAAAGGCTACCTCTGGTCAAATGGCCTAACAGAACCAAATGGTGAGATCCACTAAAAGACCCAGGAGGGGGAAGGAGGGAGGGTCGTAATGACTGAATGAGGATCAACAATACAGATGGAACATTATGGTAAGACATAACTTCTTTATCTGATAATGTTAATCCTCGTTCATTCCTTACATGTGGGACAAAGTCCCCAGCTACCTTTATTCCTGGGAGGCTCTTATGGAAGGACATTCCTGAGCACCATAGAACCAAAAGATGCTCTTCCTCTGGAGGCCAAATCCAACTTGTAATGATTGATGAAGGTATGAGGCGTAGCCCAAGTTGCAGCTGCACAAATGTCATGTAAAGAGGCTCTGGCATGGAAGGCAGCAGAAGTTGCCACCGATCTTGTAGAATGAACCTTTATGGTAGTAGTTAATGGGATATTATGTTTTCTATAAATGAAGGTTACTCAGTCTTTTAACCATTTAACCAATGTGACCTTAGCAACAGCACATCCTAATCTAGGTCCAGAATAGGTCAAAAATTACTGGTCTGATTTACGAGAAGCCTTAGCCCTGTTCAAGTAGAAGCTAATTTGCCTGTGAATATCTAGGGTATGTAGGCAACACTCTCCTCTGTTTGAATGACTGGTGAAGAAAACTGGAAATTCAATGGTTTGATTAATGGACATTTCAGAGATCACTTTTGGCAGAAAGGAAGGATTAGTTCACAATGACACTCTATCTCTATGAAACATCAAATGTGGTCTCTTGATGCATAAAGCTTGAAGTTCAGAGATACATTTGGCAGAAGTAATGGCGACCAAAAACAAGGTTTTCCATGACAAATATTTGAGGTCACAAGAAGAAGCTGGTTCGAAAGGTGGCACTGTCAAAGCTTGTAGGACTAATGACAGGTCCCATGGTTGAGTAGGTTCTCTAAAAGGGGGCTTTAGATGATTCATGCCTTTTATGAAAGTCTTGCATAATTTGGGTGACATAAGATAAGAATCTTGGACACCATCATGAAAATTAGATATTGCGGCCAAATGAACTCTAATGGTAGAGGCAGATAGACCAGATTGAAATAAGGTAGGCAGATATTCCAGTACTATTGACACTGGTGCTGAAAAGGGATCTACCTGTTTTTCTTTCAGCCAAATAGTAAACCTTTTCCACTTGCTGAGATATGTAATTCTGGTGGAAGACTTATGAGATGAAATAAGAATGTCACGTACTGGCAAAGAAAGATCATCCTGCCTGGCAATCAAAGGAATTAGAGGAGCCAAGCTGTGTGCTTCAGGCTGTTCAAATTGAGGTAAATCAGATTCTGCAGATGGGAGATCAACCCCGGGGTTGGATGGAGAATCTATGGTTGATCTAGCAGGTGAGGCCAAAGGAAGGGGAACCAAATCTGACGAGGTCAAATGGTGCTATGAGGATTACTTTGTTCTTCAGCCAGCAGGTTTTCTTCAGAAACTGGGGAATGAGGGGGAGAGATGGAAATGCATAAAGTAGACCCGAGGGACAATTGTGGACTAGAGCGTCCCTGGGTGACTGTCCCGGAGGGGAAATCAGGGCGAAATAGTTGCTGCATTTGTAGTTGGTCGGGGACGCAAAGAGGTTGCAGCAAGGAAGACTCCAGCAGCTGAAAATCTCCGCCACTATCAAAGGATTCAGGGACCACTCGTGAGGTTGTAGAATACACCTGCTGAGTTTGTCTGCTATCACGTTGGAACTCCTGGGAATGTGCATTGCTAGAAGAAAGTGGTTGGTAGCCATCGCCCATTGCCATATCCTCATGTTCTCTCGACAGAGTGGGTAAGATTTGGATTCACCATATTTGTTGATGTACCAGACCACCGCCATGTTGTCTGATTGTATCGCAACAGTCCCAGATGGCAGCAGGGGATGGAATGCTTGCAACGCCAGAAGCACAGCCCTCAGCTCTAGAACATTTATATGCAGATGGGCTTCCATTCTGGACCAAGTACCTTGGACTGTCTGTCCCTGGAATGGCCCCCCCACCCCATCAGGTGTCCGTGGTCACTGTAGCCTTGGGCTGTTGGGGGGAGAAGGGGCAAGACCATTGTGATGGATTGTGTGCCATCCACCAATTTAAATCTTGCTTGCACCTGTGAATTACCCAAATCTTGGCTGAAAGAGGGTACTGAAAGGGATACCATTGGGTGAGCAGTAGCCATTGTAGAAGCCTCATGTGAAACCTGGCCAGAGGAACAATAGTAATGGAGGCTGCCATGGAACCCAACAACTGGAGAACAGAATGAGCTGTGGATTTCTCCCTTGAAAGGATTGGAATGAGTTGCTGCTTTATCCTTACAATTCTGAGCTCTGGAATGGATGCTCTGCAATTCTTTGTGTTCAAGATGACCCCTATGAATTCTGTGGACTGAGATGGGGTGAGATTGGATTTTAGCCAGTTTATGGTTATGCCTAGCCTTTCTGCAGTGAGAAGAGGGTATGCCAGGGCTTCTTCCAATAGATGTCTGGTGGGGGTGGAGATGAGCCAGTCATCTAGGTATGGGAAACACCTGGAATCCTTGTTGTCGCAAGTGAGCTGTGATGACTGCAATGCACTTTGTGTACACTCTGGGGCCTGTAGAGAGACTGAAGGGCAGTACTCTGAGCTGGTAATGACTGTCTCCCGCACGGAAGCAAAGGAATCTTCTTGATGGTCTGTCCACTTTTATGTGGTAGTACACACCTGGAAGATCTATCGAGCACTTCCAATCATCTTTTTCCAAATGCGGAAGGATAGACTGTATTGCGACCATCCGGAATTTCTGTACCTTTACAAACTTGTTCAATACACTGACATCCAAAATTGGTCTCCAGTCCCCATTTTTTTTTGGCACCAAAAATAGTCTTGAGTAGAATCCGAATCCTATCTGGTCTGGACGGACTATCTGGATGACTCTTTTTCTTAGCAGCTTTGAAATCTCTAATGCTGCTTCTTCCCTTTGACTGGCTGGAACATCGGGTAAGCTTGTTAGGGGAGCGGGACAAAGGTCGAAGGGGATATAATAACCTCTGGCTATTATCCTTTCTACCCAAGAATCGGTGGTAATGGTTAGCCAGGCAGAAGGGTACAAAGAGAAACAACCCCTAACCTCTTCCAGAGGAAAGCAGTTGGGCCGCTCTTCAGGAGGTCTGAAGGATTGGCCAGGGAAAGAATCCCTGGAACCCCGGTTATGCAGACCCCCTCTGCCCCGTAAGGGGCATCTTCCCTGAGAGTTTCCCCCTCTGCCTCTAGGGGAGAACTCGGTCTGTGTGTCATGGAAAGAACCTTGAGACTTCTTCTGCCATATCCTCCCACTCTTCTGGTTTCTGGAGAAAACCCATTGAGGGGAAGAATAATGGACACCCACAGCAGAAAGAGTTTTACCGTCCTGTTCACATCTGGCCAGTGTGCTTTTAACCTTGGGTCCAAACAACAAAGAGGCTTCAATGGGAGCGTTGAGAAAGGAAGCCTTGAAGGGTTCCACAAAATTACACAAGCACATCCAGGCATGGCGTCTCAGAACAATGCCTGAACCCGCCACTCTAGTTGCTCCTTCTGATGCGTGAGATATCAGGCACATGGAGGAGTTAGATAGCGATTCAATGGTGACTAGCTGAGAGGCCACATTGTCATGGACCTCATCAGACACAGCTCCTGCCAAAGTTTCAGAGAGCTCAGAAATTAAGTCTCTTTGAAGCCTGGTAAAATATGCCATATAGTTCAGGTACCTGACTGCAAAGGTCACTGATGCAAAGGTATGCTTCCCTATTCTGTCCAGAGCCCGGGACTCTTTGTTGGGCGGATGGACAGTCTGGCTTTCTTCTTCCGCCAGGTCCTTTTTAGTTGCGGCCGCCACCAACAAGGCATCTACAGGAAGACCTTTTGACCAATGGGGATCACTAGGAGGAGGGGACAAAATTTTATCTGGCTTCCAGGAAATTGCCTCAACGGTGTCAGGAGCCTTCCATGCATGCTGCACAATGAGCTGGATAAGTTCGTCGGCAGGTGGAGTAACCCAGGAGGTAGGGGGCCAGGCACGAAAGGCCTGCAGGAACACAGACTCTTCAGAGGTCAGGTTAAAGGGCTCCCAATCACCTCTCTGTTTAAGGATTTCGCTGATATCGCCAAAGGATATCTCAGAGGGTGATTGAGGGGACCCTTCCCCATCATCAAAGTCTGTATCTTCAGTAAGGGACTCCTCTGTGGAGTCCATGTGCTTCCTCTTGCACGAGCTCTTTTGATGATCTTCTTCAGAGAGAGAAGCTGGGGAAGACAGTGCAAAAGGGGTCTCCGGTGCGAGTATGTCCTGAAGCCCTTGTGCCCGGTGTATGCTAGGAGCGGCTTGTGTACACTGCGGTCTAGAGGAGGGCGGGGAGAGTGACAGCACAGGATCGCCAACTGACGCAAGAGCCTTCTCCATTAGCTGGAAGGTCAGTCCACCTGAAGAGGGATGGGGACCCACCACAGGGGTCATCCCCCACCCAAGTGGCTCAGCATGCCGACCCGAAGTCCCTGGATGGCTGTGAAACGCCAAAGTATGTATGCCACAGCTGACATTCTGGGCCGTGGCAAGACTCTCCTGCCACAAAGGCAACTGCGGCTCCTTAGTGAGGTCCATAAAGGGAACCATAATGGGGGAAGACTGTGCTATATCAAGAGGTGTCAAAGGCAAGGAAGGAGGAGAATAAGTAGGGGACACACTAGTCGGTGCCGAAGTCGCTGATGGCCTCGGTGCCAAAGGTCTAGGCACTGAAAGCGCTGGAGCTGAATAAGTCAAATCCAAACTGGAAAGCTTAGCTTTCAAAGGTTTCGGTTCCTGAGAGTCCCCAGCTGGGGACGAAGGAAGAGACTTGGCCTTTTTTTTGTTCCTCACTCTTTTTCTTATGGGATCTTGGAGGGGTTGAAGCCTCTGACTCAGAAATAGCCTCTGAAAAGGGAGATTTAAGTAGCCCCTTCAATATTAATTTATTTTTCTTTTCAATTAACATCCTGTTAGAGAAGTTCTTACAAATCCCGCAAGGCGGGTCAACTGTTAAGTGAGGCACACCCAAGCAGTAAACACATAGGGAATGTGCATCAGAAGTAGGTCATTTATGGCCACAATCCAAACATCTTTTAAACCCTGGACTACCTTTTTTATCTGCCATGGTTAGAAGGAAAGAAGGAGAAACCAGAAAAATACCAACAATGGTACAAGAAATACCCGAAGGTAAAAAGGAAAGGGGTTTAACAACAATGGTAAAAAAAGGAATTACCTCGCGGTAAGAAGAGAGGAAGAAGAGTTGAAAAGAATTCGAAAAAGGTTGTCGCTAAATGCAATAAGGTAAGAGATAACTATCTAATGACTTTTTTGTGAAAAAAGCTGTCTTAGAACTTAAGTATGAAGAAAAATATTGTACTTAGCTCAACTGAAGTAGCTTGACATGACCGAATGGCGATGCGGCAAACAAACTCTGAGGTAACAGGGAGAGGGGAATTCTGGGTAAGAGTTTAGCTCAAGAGTTTGTAGCTGGCGTGAACTTGGAAGATGGCCTGCTCGGTTCCTAGGTCGGAACCGAATACCCACACGTAAGGACTGAACGAGGATTAACAATATCAGATGTAAGCTTCTCCTCCTCTTGGAATAAGAAGGAAGATAGAAATACCAAAATGTACTCATTCAGGATAAGATTCACTATATGTAAGTGCTCTACTTTGTTGGAAAGGTGGAAATGAAAATAATAGGAGTATATTCAAAACCAGAACAAAGTTCCTCTTTCGTTCAGTAGAAGGAAGGTTGAAACTCCAGAATAAAGAGGAACGAGACAAGAAGATACATTTCTTTGAAATTATGCATAAACTGATTTATAGCCAAGAAGCACTGACAGAACAGGAAAGAAAAGTGGAAGGTGTAGAATACAAGTGCTACTATCTTTAGCAATAGTTGCAATGGAAAAGTAACATTATGTTAATGCCAAAATGAGCTCTACCTGTTATCTGAACAAGAAAGCAATGGAAGGTCTTACATAAGTTGGAACAAGATATCCCTGTCATAGTAATAGCTCCATAACACAATACTTGAGATGTATGCAAACTAAACACACCAGCACTGATATAAATTCCATTTGCTGTGCTACAAGCATCTGAAAAATAAAATACATTAATACCTAAATGAATTCCACATACAATCCAAACAGTAGAAGGTCTTAGATGAATTGATACTAGAGTCATAAGTAATTGCAGTATTAGTGGAAACAAAAAAAAGGGGGGAGGGTGGGGGGGGTCTTATACATTGCAGTTATAGTTTAATACCACAGTGCTATTCATGCACACAAACTGAATACACCAAGATAAAAATATAATTTTAGAAGGAAGTGAAAAACTTTAAAAGGAAGTGAGAAAGTATCCTTCATGGTTCTGATGATGTCTGTGTAAATAGATGAAAGTGTTCAACTGTGATTTTATTGATCAAATAAATGTGTATTTTGACAACCTGTGGTTGGTTTGGCTTGCTGATTGTTTTTGGTCTCTGGATTTTGTTACTGCCAGTTCCGGAATTCTACTTGGGTTTTGCTTCTGGGACAAAAATAACATACTTTTTCTGGTTTTGTTGAAAAATGATTCCAAGAAAGGCTAATTAATGTATTTGAAATGGAAAGTTAGACCAGCTGAAATCCCTAGTCTAACCCTTTGTGCAGGATAGAGACGCACAGTAAAATGGATACAAGCCCTATCACTTCCCCAATGGACACCATCCCTTGTGAGTAAAGAATAGGGACAAATTCATGAAAATTAAAAGAAAAGGGTAAATTATTTGTGACACAGAAAACTTGCCACATGACACAAAAGGCTTAGTCCCAGAATAAGTGGACGTATGAGTGGACAAGTCAAACTTACTTCAAAACTCATCCAGATGTAGGTTCTGTTCAAGAATGTGAATGCACCACGGAAGACCTCAAAGCCATGTAGAAAACATTCATGGTGTATGTGACATCAAACTCCAACTTGAAAAAATGACTATCTGCCTTGAGTCCAGGCTGAAAGTTTTACTGGAAGATCCAGAAACTTTTCATCAGAGTTGACAAGATCAACTCTGAATCAGTTGTTGATAACTGGTGCTATACATTGTTAAAGGGGGTCAAGGTCAATGTTGGCTTTGAGCCAAAACTGTACTGGAGAGAAAAAAGAGTAAAGGTTGAGACTGACCTCAAACGACAGTTGAGCAGAACGGGGAGACTCCAATCCAAAGATGAACAGAATGAGACATACTGTCAAGTTTGATCATGAAGGCAAGGCCAAGAGTAAGAGATTACTGAGGTTAATACTAACCTAACTTCAAGCTATAGGCCAAGTCCATGTGGGAGTAAATGACCTGAGATGTACCTCCACAGACTATATGAAGACAGACATCATGGAGCTCTTGGAATATGTGGCTCAGGCTGGTATGAGTCTAGCATTGAGCAGCATTTTACCTTGATCAAGGATGATGCCACAATATGAATAAAAGATGAGTGACTAACAATTGGCTTAGTTTCTGGTGTCATTTTAAGGGGGGCAATATTTGTCAACATGGAAGGGGATGGTCAGCAGATCATGCTGCTTTGCCAGGGATGGTCTGCACATCTCCCCTTGAATATTATCTAAAACATTGCCTGCCCCCATAGTGCCTTTTTAAGCAATGCCAAAATGAAAGTACTTCCGACACAGCAAATCAAAACCAAGAAAATCTAAAGGTATTACTGCTCATTGCTAGGAGTCTAAACAAAAAACTCCACTCCCTAGAAGCTCTCTTTACCCTAGAGAATACTGACATCTGTGCAGTCACTGAGACATGGTTTTAAAGCCAGGGAAAGCACACCAGCAGTGTAAGGTCATAATGCCTTCCACACATTTAGGCCTGCGACTTCACGGGCAGGGACTAAGGATGGAGGCATCTCTTTTTACATCAAAAATAAAAGTACTTCAAGGCTGGTCACACAGGACAATGCACTTGAGCTGCTCCATGTTCAAATCACCATAGGCAAAATCCAACACCACTTCCTTGCAAGCTATAGGTCCCCCGCTATGACTCAGGAAACCCATACCATATATTTAAACTTATTAGAAACACTAACCATCCAATCCAATACCATATTCATGGGTGACTTTAATTACCCCACAATTAAGTGGGAAACCTATACGACACCAAACGTACATGCAGAGATTCCTGGATTTTGCAAACACAAATTCCCTGGACCAGTCAATACACCAACCAGGGGTGCAGACATACTGGATCTGGTCCTTACTAATACAGGAGACTGCTGCACACTTCCCTACTGTAATGCCTTCTCTGCTAAGGTCAGACCACAGAATGGTCTCCTTTGAAGTAAAAATAAAAACTGGACCCCCAGCAAAACCTGGAATATTCTGGAACTATTCTAAGGCTAACCTCCTGCTATTAAGTGAGAACCTGGCAAAATTTCAAGCCCCCATAAACCCTGAGAACACTGCTGCCTATGCAGAACTGTTCACAGAAACCTTGTATAAGCATGTTAATAGCTGTGTAGAGGCAGCTGTACCAACCAGGAAGAAATACAGAACTAACTCAAAATACAAGCCACCCTGGTGGAATCATAAAATCAATAGGCTGTATAGCAGGAGGAAGAAAATCGTGGCAAAAATTAGGAGGTGCAGCATCCAGCAGGAAAAAGGCACTCTCATCAAACTAAACAAACAACTCAGAGGACAAATAAAGTCTACCAAAGCCAAATTTGAGGTAAGTTTGGCCTCCTAGGCCAAGGACAACCACAAAGCATTCTTTAGCTATGTTCACAATCTTAAAGGCAATACACAATTGTGTGCAGAGCTCATTGTAAATGGAGCCACCTGTACTGAGCCAAAAGATATAGCAAACCTCATGGCTGATAAATTCAGCTCCAACTTTACACATCTCTCCCCCTCAACCTTCCCTCAGGAAATATCATCAATATAACTCCCCCTAATATCATTAGGGAACAGGTCCTTAATGCTCTCTCTAAGACCAAGATCACTGCATCAATGGGCCAAACAATAACCTGGGATGCCTTCTAAATAGCATGAAACACGACCTATCACGACCTCTGGAATTACTATTTAACTGTAGGCTCCAAACAGGCTTCATGCCTCATAAATGGAGAAAGGCAACAGTCATCCCTCTGCACAAGGGTGGGCCATCTACAGATCCTGGAAACTACAGACCCATAATTCTCACTAGTCTTATATGTAAAGCCATGAAAAGAATTATCATGGAGATGATCAACAGAGATATAGTAAACCTCCAGACACTGGACCCAACCCAGTTTGGCTTTGTCAAGGGTAGATCATGCCTATTCAACCTGGTAGAATTCTTTGTGAAGGTCACCAAAGCAATGGATGAGGGAAAAATGGTTCACACTGCCTACCCTGACCTGGCCAAGGCATTTGACACAATATCCAACTAGGGCATTGTTGACAAACTCAAGAGGTTAGGTACAAACCCATATGTCACCCGGTGGATAGCCAACTGGCTCACAGACAAGACCCAGGAAGTTAGAAATAGGGTGTCCACCTCTACAAAGAAGCCAGTCACAAGTTGGAACGCTCCTTTATGGAATTTACTTTTCAGGAGTCAAGGCCAATGTCAGTGGTTTCTGGTGGGTCTATATTATATTGTTGCAAGCTGCGAATATCGAATCTGATATTGTCGGCACGACAATATCGAAAGCAAAGAATATCGGCCAGGTAAACAGAAATCTCCATAGGGGGAGATTTCCATTTACTTCAATGTAGCGCGGTCTCGGAGTTGGTATATTTAAGTAGCGGGGGGGTGCAGTGGGGCTTGCCCCCCTGCCTACGCCCTTTCGTTTTTTTTGTTGTTGTTTGTTTTTTTAATCCTCGTTTGATATTTTACTGCATCGATCAATTCTGTTCAATATTTATTGCTTCGATGCAGTAAAATTTCGACGAGGTAATATAAACCCTCTCTGACTGATTAATTTGCAGATGATTGCAAATTAGGTGCTGTCATTGAACTTCATACGGACACAAAAGTTCTCCAGGAGGGGCTGACACAAACAACTGGTGTCAGAGCTATAGACTAAAACTAAATGCCAAGAAATGCATAATAGTATTCTTTGGGAAGTCATCCATCCCTGGTAACTATCATATTGACAACACACCGCTTAAAGTTGACCCAGTAGTCAGGGACTTCGGGACACACATAGATAGTAATCTAGCCTTTGACCATCATGTGTCTACAGTGGTGAGGAAATCATTCTATGTTGCGAACATTATAAACAAAGGTATGGCATCTAAGTCCAAGGAAGCCATTGTTCTACTGTATTCAGCATTCATCAGACCTATCATTGAGTACAATGCCCACTTTGTTATGTACCTAACCAGGCATATCCAACAATTAGAACGTCCACAGATGTTCCTCACTAAAAGAATATAGGGTGTAAGTAAAATGCCCTGTGGAGACCGCCTCAAGGCCTTATCTCTGTACTCCTATAGGCTTTTGAGGGGAGATCTATGCCTGGCATACATGGCATTGTCAGACCCCACTCTGATGGACCTCCTGCGTATCCACAAAGCAAACAGCATCAGCATTACCCATTCTAAAGACTTAAACCTTGCTTGTGATATAAATAGGATCTGCTGGAGAGAAAGGTATGCATCCCAGAGACTACCCCATCTATGGAACAGGCTCGCCATCCATGTGAATCAGAGTTCCTCTCTAACCCAATTCAAGTGCAACTTGGAAAATTGGATGGAAACTGGAAATTCGTCCCTGGTTTGGCACCTATGTCTCTAATGGACACAGGTAACCTGTAAATGGTTCATCTCCCAGGCCCATGCTTACACTTATCAAGGGTATCAGAACTTGTCAGACATTTGGGATACATGGCTAGGCTTAAAAAGGCCTCTGTGGTCGTTAGCCTAGTAAACGCCTATGAACCTACAAGATGCTGCTCCCTTAGGAATTTGGAAATTCATTGTTCAACCCTGCACTTGAGGTTGAAGTTGAAACATCTGTAATTATGAAGTGGACATTGACCCTGAGGGATCAGCTTCAATATCAAGAAATGTGCATATTTGTTACTTCTGTCTTGTGCTGGGCAGATATATGGGCACAAGTGATGCTGATGCCTAAGCATGGGTGTTGAAAGGGGCCAAAAGATTACACCTACCCTCCAAGGAATCCCAAACTATTGTTTTGCAAAGTAAAAATATACATTAGAAGAAATTCTTCTAGTTCATCTTTAATCAAATTGCTTGATACTGGGACAGGGCACATTCATTTCTAGAAGCATTGCACAAACATGGTCTCAGTAAACAATAGTACAAGAAACAGAAAAATCAATAAATTCATTTTTTTTTAAAGAAACTTCATTAAATTACATAACAGTATGAAGAAAAAAAAAGAACAAGAAACAATGTCCTGACAAAGAAATGTTCTTTTCAATTACCCTGAAGTATTGGAATACCAAAGAAACTAACAGCTTCTGCACAACACGAATCAAGCAAGAATAAAATGGTGATTGCTGAGGGGACAGAAAAAAGGTTCAGTGGCTGGAAGTTTTAGACAGAAAAGACTAACAGTATTTATCATACTCCTAGGTAGAAAAAAACAGAAAATTACACCCTAAATACTAAAAATAAGACCAGTAACCTGGGGTCAGTTTCAGACATAAAGAATAGTTGTGTAAGAACTTACCATAACCTTAGATGTCCTTCTCTTCCATGTTGCAGTATTCATAACAGTAGGGAGTTTGCTGCCTGCAGTGCTAACATCCTGCCAGTACACCAAAGTCTTGTTGTAGGACGGTATGTGTGACGTCCTGCGGCAGGGCCATAAAAAGATGTAGGGTATAAATGTGATGTCTGCACTTACCCTCTTCAGAATGGACTGCCGCATAGACTAGTACTCCTGGAGGTTTAAAGAGGGTCAAAGTTGGAAGACCGTAGAGACTCACATGTAGACTACAATAAGGGTACTTGGTATGCTGTGATTAGTGGAGATGCTAAAAGGAAGGCAGGACGACAATGTGCCCACAGGCAAGTAAGGTATAATAGGTAGGTGAGCTAGAGGGGTAGGAAGGGAGGGACTGAATATTGCAACATGGAAGAGAAGAACATCTAAGGTTATGTAAGTTCTTACACATCTATTCTATGTCCTTCTATTCATAACAGTAGGGAGAGTGCCAAAGCTTTTAGGTATGAACCTGGGTGGAGGATTGGGGTCCTTGGTCAATGAGACCCTGAAGAATAGACCTGGTGAACCCAGCTCTAGCCCTGGAGGCTAGGTCCAGTTTGGAATGTCTGGTAAAGGTGTGCACTGAGGCCCAAGTGGCAGCTTTTAGAATTGAGACATAGTCAACCCCTTTGAAAAAAAACAGCTGAGGAAGCAGCTGCCCTGGTAGAGTGTGATTTGATGTACCCCTTTAAGGTTTTACTATGAGAGGAATAATATATTGCAATGGATTTTGAGATCTATGAAGAAATGGTTTGTTTGGTGACAGTCTTCCCTAGAGCCCTAGGATGGAAGAAGATGAAAAGCTGATAAGATTTTCCAACAGATTTTGTTTTGTCTAAGTAATACCTCAGTTGTCTGTGTACATCTAGAGAGTGCAGGATCCTCTCTGAGGCATTTTGGGGATTAGGGTAAAAAACAGGAAGGTTAATGGTTTGGTTTAATGAAAGTTCATTAACCACCTTAGGCATGAAAGAGGGATTAGTCCCGAGGGCAACTATGTCCTTGTGGAAAATGAGGTAAGGAGGGATAGCCATAAGGGCTTGTATCTCTGATATCCTCCTGGCGGAGGTAAGGGCCACCAGTAGGACATTTTTAAGGGTGCACAGTTTTAGGGTTACTGAATGTGCTGGTTCAAAAGGTGGCAGTGTAAGTTGTTCTAGGACAAAATTCAGGTCCCAAGGTGGAAGGATAGGCTTTCTGGGGGGGAGGGGTGGGTCTGATATGAAGAACTCCTTTCACGAACAGCTTGACCTCTAATCTAGAAGCCAGCGGTGGTAACATGGGCAGATAGGCAGAGATGGCAGATAAATGGACTTTAACTGATAAGTAAGTTAGTCCTGATTGAAGGAACTCACACAAATAGGAAAGGACCAAAGGAACAGGAATAGTCATAGGGTCCTGGCTTTTCCTCTGACACTACCTGGAGAATCATTTCCATTTAGAAATGTAATTTTCCTGGTGCTAGGTTTCCTGGCCTCCTGCAGGACATTGAGTACATCCTCTGAGTATAGGTGTCTGAAGGGGATTAGAACCCTATCACTCATATGGTCAGCTTTAAGTTGTTCACTTGAGGGTGTAGAAGGGATCATCTGTTCTGCGTGAGCAAGTCTATTCGGCGGGGTAACCTGTGGTGATTGCCCTTGGCTAGTAGATAGAGAAGGAGAAACCAGTGATGTCTTGGCCAGTAGGGGGTCACAAACTGGATTTTTGGTTTGTCCTTCTGGATCAGTGTGAATGGTGGAAAGGCATAGAGATACCTTCCCCCCAAGGAAAGGAAAAGGCATCCACTTTCCAGGCTTGTGGATGTGGGATCCTTGTGCAAAACCTGGGCATCTGTTTGTTCTGGGAGGAGGCAAACAGATCTAGTTGTGGAATACCCCACCTGTGTATATGATCTAGGAATACCTCTCTGTGAAGTATCCATTTGTGAGAGGGAGCTGAAGTTCTGCTTAGAGAGCCTGCCATGACATTCTCTGTACAGGGAATGTACACTGCTACTAGATGGATGTTGAGAGTTGATGCTAGAGTCCAGATTTGGATGGTTAAGCTGCAAAGGGGATATGATCTTGTCCCCCCTGTTTGTTTATGTACCACATGACAGTCATATTGTCTGTGATCACTTTGAGAGTTCCTGGATGTAGGGCTGTTTTGAAAGTTTGTAGGGCTAGATGGAATGCCCTCATTTCCTTGATACGGATGTGGTCCTTTAGTCTTAGTGTGGACCATTTTCCCTGCAGTGATCTACTTTTGGTTGTGATGTAGCACTGTAGTACTGCTGCACCCCAACCCAAGTCTGATGCATCTGTGTTGAGTTCTAGCAGGTGGGCAGGTACCTGTAATGGAATTCCCTGATTGTGATGGATGGTAGAGATCCACCACTGCAGTTCTCTCTTCAGACACTGGAGTGGGGGGAGAGGAGTGTCCAGGGGATGGGATTGTGGACTCCATAAGTTCTTCAAGGTGCACTGAATCTTTCTCATGTGGAGTCTTGCTAGGGGTAACATGGGTATTAGGGATGTCATGTGTCCTAGCATCCTTAGGAATTCTTGTGCTGGCAATGAAGTGAGATTGGTGAGTTTGTTGAAGTATATGCCAAGATCCAGGATTCTTTGTTCTGGAATAAAGGCTTTCATCAGGCCTGTTCTGATTCTGCATACCAAGAAAACCATGTCTTGTATGGGTTGCAGATGAGACTTTTCATTGTTTATAATTAACCCTAGGTGGGTCAGGGTGGAGATCACCTGTCTTAGGTGCTCTAGGAGAACTTGGTGGTCTTGATGAAGGATAATCAGATCATCTAGGTATGGGTATATTTGTATACCCTGTGTTTTGCAGTGAGCAATGAAAGGTGCTAGACACTTTGTGAACACTCGAGGGGCTGTCGAGTGTCCAAAAGGCAAGACTGAGAATCGAAAATGCCAGGAATGTACTGCAAACAAAGGAATTTCCTATAATCTGGGTGAATAGGTACGTGGAGGTAGGCAGCCTTCAAATCTAGGGCTACCATGAAGGCCTGAGTGGGAATGAGTGGTAGGAGCAAAGGTAAGGTGATCATTGTGAAGTTGGGTACCTTGAGAAACAGATTTAGGAAAATTAAATCCAGAATTGGTCTCCATGGACAGTCTTGCCTTGGTACCAAAAACATTCTTGAATAAAATCCTTTGTTTCTTTGGGTGTGTGCTGTTTGTTCTATGGTGCCTTGGGCCAGTAGATGTTGAATGATAGTGGGAAAGACGTGGACTTGGTTTGCGGGAAGTTGAGGAATTCCCTGGAAAAAGGGTAACATCCACCAAGTCATAAAGTAACCCCTCTGAATGATGAAGAGTACCCATTTTTCTGATGTAATTTTCCGCCAGGAGGGTTGGGAGAGGGTGAGGTGAAGGGACAATGGGGTGTTTTGATTTTGTAATGGTGAGTCACAGAAAAGGTGGTCTGGCTTTATCAGACTGACTCCAAAAGGGGGTAGTGGAAGGAGTGGAGGGAAACCTGGGGTTAGAGGTTTTCCTCTGTTGCCTGTGTCCCTTTGTCTGAGTAGCTGTGTGGGAGGACTGCTTTCTGACAAAGGAAGTTCTTTCTGGATAGCTTCTGTGGTATCTGGGTATGGGAGATACCAGCACGTGTTTTAGATTTTGCAGTTCTTTTCCCTTCTCTTGAAGGGATTTAAGAAGTTCAGCTGAGGCCTGGCCAAATAGGGCTTTATTGTCTGAGGGGCATCAAGAAGTTTTGTTTGTAAATCTAAGGGCAGTGGATGAAGTCTCAGCCAGGCGTATCACCTTAGAACTGAGCCAGATGCAGCAGATTTGGATGATGTTTCCATAACATCGTAACTGCATTTGATGGAGTGCCTAGTTACTTGGGATGCTGTTGAGAGTAGGTTGTTAAGCTGAGTTTTAATACTGGATTCAGATGCCTCCCTGAGTAGGGTAGAAGCCTTAACAATTGTGTCCAAGACATACCTACCCATGTAGGTTTGGAAGTTCAAGGCTCTAATAGCAAGAGTAGAGGAGGTATACACCTTTTTCCCCCTAGTATATCCATGAACTTACTGTCTTTATCTGTGGGATAGAGGGCAGCAGAAGGTAATTGTCTGGATGTCTTATCTGCAGAGACTGCAATAACAGCAGGGTCTACTGGAGGGTTTCTAAAAAGGAACTGAGTGTCCTGTGGGACCTTATAAAAATGGTCAGGATGTTTAGAGGCTGGAGGTTGTGAGTCTAGTGCCTGAGAGGCAGCCAAGAAGGCATTCTGGAAGGCAGTGAGCAAAGGGGTCACAGCTGAAGGGGATGGCTGTTCCATTTGAAGCAGGTCAAAATACATTTTCTTAGTATCTGAGACCTCTGAGGCCTGCCATTTAAAATGTTCCCTCAAGAGGGAGATGGTATCCCCAAAGGTGAATTCTTCCCCAGGAGACTCTGGGGTGATAAAGTCCTTGGGTGAATCAATATGAGATTCACAGGTCACAAAATCTTCATCTGAGGAAATATCTTCATCTGATACGAGCAAGGGAGGCCCTGTAGGAGAAACAGATGGTTACTGTTGGTGTCTGTAGGGCCTGGAATGCCTTAAACAGGCTTTATGAAAAAACTTCCCATCCTGGGACAGGTTGTGGTTCTGTGTGTTTTACTTTTTGTTTTCTCTTCATTGGGGTAGACAGCAGAGAAATAGTGGGAGCCGACGTCTGGGTGGATGGAGGAGCAAGAGCAGGGCCCTCCGACTGAGTGAGTCATGGTTCCCCTCTGCCATCAGGATCTGATGGCTGGTTAGCCTCAGTGGACGTACTCAAGATTTTCGCAAGTCCAGCTTCCATCATGGTTCCTAGGCCTAGTTAGGAAATGGAGGTCTGAAGAGATCCTGGGCTTTCATCAGTCGCAAGAATCTCCCCTGACGCCTGAGGAGCAGCATGGGAATCAGGCCTGGTTTTCTTAGCTTTCTTCTGCAGCAGCTCAATGGATGGGCCTGCTCTTCCCTCCATACCGAGTGCTAGACGTCAGAGCCTCTGATTCTCCAAGTAAAGTTTAAGTGCAACCAGACAGCTGCGAAGTGTTTTTGGAATGAAATTTTTGCAAATGGGGCAGGATTTATAGTCCTGGGCCTCGCCTAAACAGAATACGCACTTATCGTGTGAGTCCTTTTGAGGAATTTGTCTCCCACAAGCACACTTCCCCTATCTAGTAGACATGTATGTATTAGCAATAACCAGAAAGGCAATGAAAACCCCACAGGGAACTTACCTGTAGCGGTCATCTGAATTAGCGATCTGCTTCCCAAACTGGCGAACTGGAGTCCAACATTCACTACAGCAGAAAAATTCTGAAGAGGGTACGTGCAGATGTCACTTTTAAGCCCTACGTCAGTTTATAGCCCTGGCACAGGACGTCACATGTACCCTCCTACAACAAGACTTTGGTATACTGGCCGGACGTCGGCGCTGCAGGCAGCAACCTCCCTACTGTTATGAATACTGCAACATGAGAATAGAAGGACATCTGTGCCTTACATGCATCAAAAGAAAGCTGGAAATGGGTCCTTAGTGACACAGCATTAAAAAAGGGTTGGGGAGAGGCAACCGTGGAAACTTGTAGACAATAGGCTGTCTAAATCTTGCCAACTCCTGTCCTGAAGGAGATGAAGGTGGAACTCCAAATCTCAAATTTACCATTTTGTGAATTAAATCACTATGCCTCTACAGCAGTTGGGATATTTAATATTAATCAGCTACAAATATGTCATTTTACTAATGGTGAAAAGCATCACCACAGTCCAGTCCAGTGAAGATCGTAGTTCATTTTTTACCACTGTGTATGGATAATAATCAGAATTTTCAGTTGTATACAGATCTGTCATTTGCTGCTACTGTATTAACCTGTGTTCCAGTCCTGGTATGGACCCCACACTCAAAAATTACAGATGTGTGAATTAAGCTATTACTAAACATATACAGCAGATGTCATTTACTGCTGTGGAGCAATCACTCAGATTTTCCTTTGTTGACTGTGGGGAAAAAACTCATGACACTAGTTCACTGGTGGTTGTTTTTTTTTTTCTCATCATTGCATGTGAATCAAACAGGCAGACTTTTTTCACTGCCTGTTAAGGAGGGACCTTATTGGACGCAGATTTCGTCACCACAGTTAAATCCCTGAGCCCCTCCAGTGACATCTTGTGACACTCCATTAGTTACCATCATTTCATATCAATGAATTCTCATTTACTATAACCCTCTGCATTTGACTGTCTATGATTGCCTTCAATTCTCAACAGGGAGGGAACAAGAGAAGCAGAAGTTCTTCTGGTAAAAAGGACTCAGATGGAAATATCTGTCTTGCTGGATCAAAATATGATACAATGAACGACCTACATGGTAAACATTCTCATTGCTGCTGGCCTCACAATCAAGTTGGCACCACAAGTACATGATTCTGAATAACTAATAGTATCCACCCTTGATATGTTCCTGTTTTTGCTATACAACATTTAAGCTATCTTTTCAAGTCCATTGAACGTAATACAGAAAGTTATATTCCTGCCATCGTGCTGTAGCCTTTTCATCCTGGTCTGTCCAATATGACTGATCATTACCAATCTGCTTGTCAGATTTGATCTGGCCTTTGCTAGAGCTCATTTCCTTGAGTTCCTTTAAGATGTTTCCCACCCATAAATCCCTTGTGCAGTACCTGTCCTTAGATCGGGTTTGCTGACTTTTGTGATAGGAACATGACATATTTGTGCTACATGCCTTCATTAGGGAGAACAGCTTCAGGCTGGCCTGCCAGGTCATCAGGAAGATATGGTAATTAGGAAGTGTATGGTGGGGGGGATGTCGTACTGGATGGACCAAGATGAAAAGAATCCAGAGTTAATGGTACATACATAACTTCCTTATCCTATTCCATCTGGTATGTCCAACCCACCTGATTGGTCAGAATCCCTAGCTACCTGCATCCTGGGAGAGGCATCATGACAGGATACTTTAAGAACTGTAGCTCAAAAGGAAGCTCTGGATCTGGAAATTATATCTAGTTTATAACGCTTAGCAAAGGTATGCAATGTAGAATATTGTTGCTGCAGCATAGAATTTCTGAAAAAAGCTGCTGATGCTGTAACAAACCTTGTAGAATGTGCTCCAGGTTTAGCTGATGATTTGTTTTGTGAGGAAAATGCAAATGATACACAATCAGCCATCTGGACAAGGTCTCTTTAGATACTTCTCAGCCTATCTTGTTTGGTATGAAGAAAGTATGCAATTGCTTATCTTTTCTGATAAACTGGACATAGAGGTAATTTGTCGAAGGATTACTATAGAGAAATACTCTGTCCTTCTGGAGGTTTAGTTTAGTGAGTTTATCTATAATTCCAGAGTGGGGGGTGGTGTTGAACGCCTTGGCGAGATCTAGATAGACTGTGTGAACCACCTTACCCTCATCTATGGCTTTGGTGACTACTTCAAAGAAGTCTATCACGTTTAGGAGACATGATCTGCCTTTTACAAACCCAAACTGTGTGGGGTCCAGGGTTTGGAGATCTCCAATGTCTTTGTTTATGAGTTCCATGATGATATGTTCCATGGCCTTGCAGACGAGGCTCGTCAGGCTAATGGGGTGGTAGTTCCCAGGGTCTGTTGTGCCCCCCCCCCTTTGTGGAGTGGGATAACTGTTGCTGTGCGCCATTCAGTGGGCACAAAGCCTGAGGTGAGGCTATGATTGAACATGGTACTTAGGTGGGGTGCCAGTTCATTCTGTAGTTCATGTAGAAGGCACCCTGGGATGTTGTCAGGTCCCATGGATGCTGTGTTCTTGGCTTTGGAGAGTGACGTTTTTACCTGTGCAGCCGTGATTACAGGAACTTTGCATTCTTCCGGTATAAAGATGGGCCCTTTAGGGGGTGAGAGGGGGGTAAAGTTAGCACTGAACCTATCTGCCAGGATGTTGGCAATATCAGTTGGTTCTGTATATTTAGTGTCATTGTGCTGTAACTCAGAGCAGATCTGAGTGTTGCCATTGAGATTTTTGACATAGCTACAGAATGCTTTGTGGTTGTCTTTAGAATCAGTGGCAATTTTGTTTTCATAACTAGCTTTGGAGGATTTTATGAGGGATCTCAGCTTCTTACTGAGGCTGACCAGGGAGTTCCTCCAATCGTGGGATTTTACTCTTTTTTGCAACAGTTTCTTTCTTCTGTTGTAGAGTTTGTTTATGGCAGAAGATCACCAGATTGGCTTCCTTTTTTTGGAGGATAGCATCTTGGTTCTGTTAGGGATAGCACGATCCATGCACTTGTGTAAGTGCTTATAAAGTGCATTTGTGTACGATTCAGCAGTCGTACCTCTATTGTCCATCTGCATGGGTGTCATGAAGTTTGCCACTTCTGTCTTAAGAAGCGTGAAGTTGGCTTTGGAGAATTTGTTTACAGTTGTTTTCCTAACGGGGGGTGGGAACGGGATGTGGATGTCTAGGGTGATTAGCTTGTGGTCGGATCTGACCAACGAGGAGCTGACATCTGGTGTGGAACACCGGTCACCCATGTTGGTGATGACCAGGTCTAGGATATTGCTGCCTCTGGTGGGGGTGTGGATAAGTTGATCCAAAGCGTTGAAATTGATGATTTCCAAAAAACGTTGAGCAAAAGAGTTGGTACATGAGTAGTTTTCCCAGTTAATGGTAGGGTGGTTGAAATCACCCATTATTAGAGTGTTGGGTTGTACCTTAATATTTTCCAGTGTATCAAGAAAAGAGGAGTGGGAATCCTGGGGCATGGTGGGGGGTCTGTAGCAAGCTACAATCTGGATTGCGGTTTTGCCCAGAGTTAGTTGAACTTGGATAATCTCGGATGCATTATGCTGAGCAACTAGCTTGGAGGTGTGGATATCCTTAATGAATATGGACACGCCTCCACCTTTAGTGTTTCAGTCCGGGTTTGGTGGCCAAAAGGTGTGGTATGAATTATAGCCTGGTAATGCAGGGGTGCTCTCTGGAGCTTTGAACCAGGTCTCTGTCACTGCACAAATGTCAATGTTCTCCATTTTAAGGAGTGCCTCGAGTGAGTACATTTTGAGGTTTAGACTTCTAGCATTGAGTAGCATTACCCTCAGATTTTGCTTGCTTGTACCTGTTACGGTGGTAAATTTGTCATTTGAACCTTGCCTAAAAAAGGCTCTATAGGGGTGGCGTGGCAAGAGCCTTTGCCAGTATCCGGAATCCCAAGGGCGACAGGTGCAGGACATCTCTGGCAAAGCAGCGTGGTCTGTCGATCATGTCATCCCAGGCAGACAGATACTGCATTCCCTTAGAATGACACCAGAAGCTTAGCCAATTGTTAAAGTCAATCATTTTGTCCTTGTACTGTGGTGTCATTCTGGGTGATGGCAGGATGCTACTCAGGGCTAGGGTCATACCAGCCTGGGCTACGAGATCAGAGAGCTCCTCCATGTCTCTCTTCATGTAGTCCAGGGAGGTACGTCTCAGGTCATTCACACCAACATGGACAAAGACAGAGATATAGAGGCACAGAAGAGTCCGGTGGGTCACTGTTGGACTACAGTATCTCTCTGGGAAAGTCACTCAGGTAGGATCAGGGCAAACTGCTGCACTTGGTGTTGGATGGGAACATAAATGAATTGGAGCAAGGCTGGCTCCAGTATGTGTAAGTTTGACAGGTTACTCTTGCACTAACAGACCACTCATGAGGCATCAGTATGGACCTTCTTAACCTGTTCGCTAGGCAGTTACCAGTCACTGGCATGTGCATTGTGACCAGAAAGTGATGAAAAGTGGCAAAGGGCTGCAACTACTGTCATACACTTGGTGAAGAACTATGGGGCTGTGGTGAGACTGAAGGGCAGGACTCGGAATTGAAAATGATTGGCTCCTAGCCAGAAGCATAAAAACCTCCTAGATAGCTCCTAACTAGAAGTGCAAAAATCTCCTGGATGTCTTGGCTATCTTGATGTTGACATAAGCATCTTGGAGGTCTAGCTGGCACGCCTAATGGTTTGCCTCTAGACAAAGTAAAATTGCATGCATTGTGAGTATTCTGAATGGGTCTTTTTAATGTGCAAATTTAGACCATTGATATCTAGGACAGGCCTAAGAGCCTTGTTTTGCTTTGGGACATAGAAGAATCTTGAACAGATTCCAGAATGACACAGGTCTGGTGGGACCTCTTGGATGGCTCTTTTTTCCAAGAGAATAATCTTTTCTTTTGACTGTTTTTAGTTAGTGAGGTGGAACAGCTGGGCGTGGCTAACACTGGTGGTATGTGTGGGTGGCAAAAGGGTATGGCACAGCCTATGGACTCTATCTTTCCAATTCAAACATCCTGCATGATGGCCATCTCTGTAGCCAAGTGAAGAGATAAATGGCCTCCAACTGCTTCCAGAGGTGAGCATTTGGGTAAGTCTTCAGGGATGCTAGGATTGTTTGCTCATAAAGGGCCTAAAAATACCTGATTTTGCAAACTTCCATGACCTCTGGGTCAATGTCTGTTAAAGGGGACACCTCCACCAAGGCTACCCCTGTCTGAGGTGAAAACAAAGGGCTGATGCTGGGGTTTTCTGGAACTATATGGATTTGGACCCCTTCTGATTCCTGCTTTAAGATCTTCAAGGCGTCACAAATTTGACACCCATGACAGATAGCATCTTACATTACTGCTTGCACCTCAATAAATTATAGCTGCATAAGTAAAATTACCACAATATCAGATGTTCAAATATGTGACTTCTGCTTTAGCCTTATCTGTATGACTTATATCTTGCAAAGGATATAACGGTCAGTCAGTCTCACAAAGCCTTGGGCACTTTCCACATGTGCCAAGACTACTGATTGCATGACCTCAGAAGTACAGAAACACGGCAGTCTAAGTGCCAAAAGATTCAGGACTTTCTTGTCAACTGAAAAAGATGAAGAAACAGTCCTTATAGAAGAGGTAAAGGTAGGAATATAAATACAAATATATCCTGAACCTGGCATAAACATAATACAAAAAAGGGAGATGGAGGGAGGGACAGAGGGAATGGCTACTATAGCAGTGTTACATTCAACCAGGTACTGTTAAGATAAGTTTACTTGCATAAATGTACTATGATCATCATAATCACTGCTGCAATACCCTTATCTGTATGGGTAAAATACCAAAGCTTATATAGCTTGGGGAGTGGAAGAATGAGGGCCCTGGAGCCCCCGGAAAATGGTTCTAGCAAAGACAGAGCTAGACCTGAAAATGAATCCAGTTTGTAATGCAAGGAAGACAAAGAAGCTACCCTTTAGAATGCTTTTAGAGTCCATCTATTTCCAAAAAGCCTTAAATGAAGCCACGGATACTATAAATAACAAAAGCAAACAGCAAGAGACAACCATTTTTAAATAGTCTGTTTAGACACTGGTTGCCCTTTTTTCTTACTTTCATAGGAAACGAACAGCTGTCCAGCTTGTTTGAAAGGTTTCATTCTGTCAGGAGTATACCTGAGCTACCTATGCACATCCAGAAGAAGAAGAAGAATCCTTTCTCCTTAGTTTTAAGCTCAGGAATGAAGACAGGAAGATGAATCTTTTGGCTTAATGTAAACTCTGAAGGTACTTTAGGAATAAAAGAGCAATTTATTTTTAAAGAAACCCTATGTTATGAAATGTTAAATAGAGATTGTCCATCATAAGAGTTGGCAGCTAAGATAGTCTTCTTGCAGATGTCACAACAATCAATAGCACTATTTTCTAAGTAATGAACCATACATTTTCCTGATGAGTGGGTCGAGGTGTGTGCCACCTCTTTTCTATGTGGACACATGTGTAAACCCCTTTTAAGATGAGATTGACGAAAAAATGTGATGAAGGGATAGGATCCATGGGCAGGCATGCTGAAATGACCAATAGATGAATCGTTACAGAGAAATAAGAAAGGCCACAGTATAATAACTCACACAAAGACTGCAAAACTAGATATAAAAACCCTGAATGGAGGCTCTGCTGTTTAGTGCCACACAAATTATTAATACAAGAATTCCTACCACAGGTTTCTTTGTCTCTTTAAAACTTGCTGCATATCCTTAGGAAATAAAATTACCCAAATGGTATCAAAATTCCAGGCACCCATTTGCAGTTGTTTAAGGTTGGGATGTATCAAACACCGCTTGTCTTCTGTGAGTAGATCCACTGTTTGATACAACTTGTAGTAATTGTCATTGGCCAACTGCCTGCCTGGGGCAGAAGGGAGTCACCACAATGATTTTGGAGAGTCCCTCTGCATCTTCAGAATGACCCTGGATATCAGAGGAAAAGGTATAAATGCATACAGGAACATTCCCATTGAATGGGGTGAAAAAGCTTCTATTTTACAGACCATTCTAAAAGCTAAAACTGCAGAAGGATTAAATCCTCTTCTCAAATCTTTTAAAAGCCTTCTCATCTTTACCACAGGAAGACAGATTAGCATTAAATAAATATTTGATGCAGCAGGATTTGACACATACATAGCTGCAGGACCAGATCTGGGATTAGAAAACAAATATATATAATATGTGTAAGCCTGAGTAGCTTTTAAACTCTGTCTGTCTGTCTTTTTAGCAGCTGCAGGTTAATGGTCAGGTATACTGCAGGTAATATCCAAAACATCTTCCAAAGCTCACAAAAGAGGGGGAATGGCAGCAGGCTGTAGAAATTCAACTTGCAGTAAATCATATAGTATTTCTTTAAAGAAGGTAGAATATCAGACTGTTCCCACAAAAACAACTTAGTCATCTTAGACACAGTTTCAGAAAAAGAAAATTCCAATATAGGAGATTCTGTGGAAACACCTTCCTCAGAGTCAGAACGAGGTACTAGGATAGAAACAATAGAAGATGTTCTTTCTCTATCCTTTCCTCATCATTAGAAAGGGAATAGTCAGAAATTGAGGGAAGTGTTTTGCTTTTACCACAAAAATTCCAGTCACTCTTTAAAGGTTATAAAGCCTGCAATAAATCCTGAGCCAATTCAATAAACTCTTTCTTATCTACAGAAACACATTTCGAGGAAGATTAAGTGTTTTTTCTGTGACTTCTTTCTAGGGTCATCCTTGGAAGGGAACTGACTCACGATGGGACTTTGGACCAGGGACCAGGTCTCTTAGCCCGGCTCCCTTCTCTGAGACTGATAAGACTGACTCTCTCTTACCAAGCAAGGGCACCTGAACAGCATCAGGGAATATAGCTGACCCTGATTGCTGAAGAGGCAATACAAGAGGAACCCAGAAAAAAAGTGAATGGTCTATGGAATTAGTACTAGCCACAGCAGAATCACCTGCCAGTGGCTGAGGCACAGACTGAGCCTGCTATGTTGGCAAGGGCTCCTTGCAAGATTTCTTTTTCGTGTGACAGCAGGAAGGTAGAGACATGGGACTGATATTTTGTTCCATGGTTCTGCTGAAAACAGAAACTGATTCCAGGCTGGTAAATCCAGACAGTGTCTGTGGTGGGTAAGTTATCATAAGAAGTGTTCACAAGTATAATACACAATCATACTCCAAAAAATACCCTTGCCCACAATAACATTCAGTAAATTCTCTAAATTAATAATAAGAATCTCCACAAAAAAGGACGTTAAGTACTTACTTTAACGTTCCATCTGTATTGTCCACTTTCATTTTTCCTCAACATATAGGTCTGGAGATTCAACTAGGCCGTTATTCTAACTCGTGGCCACCAACAAACTCTCAAGCTCCTTCCCTACTCATAATGCCCCACAACTAACATCCCTCAGATCTTGTTTGCAGCTTGACATGAAGACCATAAAGAATTTTCATAATTAGAGTTCAACAAATGGGACATGAGGTGCCCCAAGAGTTTCATTCCTTCACAATTCACTTGTGATAAATGGAGGGGGATGGAGGGTGGCGAGTTGAGGAAGAATGAAAATGGATAACACAGACGGAACATTATGGTAAGTACATAACTTCTTTATCTGAGGTTGTCAATTCTCATTCTTCTTCAACATATGGAACTGTGTCCCCAGCTATCTAAATTCCTGGGTGGATTTTAATGAAGGATATTCCTGAGTACGGTTGAGGCAAAGGTCTCTCTTTCTCTCGAGACCGGCTCCAATTTGTAATGAATGACAAAGGTATTCGGATTTGACCAAGTAGTTGTCCCATAACAAGACTCCATGCGTAGTCTAGACTGGAATATAGTGGAAGTGGTCATAGGTGTAGTTGAAAGAGCTTGTATTGGTTTGTTAGGGAGAATTCAATTTAGTGGAGACAAACAAAATATAATCTGTCAACTGCTTGGTTATAGTTACATTTGTGACCAATTTGCCCATTTTGTGATGTGTCAAGGAAGCCAATAATTGATCTGTCTCCCTAAGTTGTTGGTCCTGTGCAGGTACAAACACCACTATCTATAAACATCTAGCAAGCACAGCATATACTCTCCTTTATTTGGAAATGCTGGGGACTGGTTGGCTAATGATGGACTTTGACACTGCCCTCAGTAGGGAGGAAGCATCAATGTGTGAAGTATCCCTATCCATATGGAAAAACAAGATGGGGACTTAGAATATAATGCCTGAAGTTCTGACATTATCCAATGGAAGTATATGCAACTAAATGGACAGTGCTCCAGGTAAAGCATTTTAGATTACATTTGGCTGTAGTTTGAAAAGATGATCGTGTCAATGCTTTCCATACCAATTGTATATCCCATGATGATATGGGATCTTTATAAGGAGGTCAACATAGAAGAAAACCATTAAAAATGCCTTATAAAGTTTAGAGGAAGCTACAGAAGAATTCTGAAAATCTACACAGAAATTCAAGAAAGGTTGTGAGTATAAGTTAGACATTCAATAAACTAGCAACTTCTTAAAATAAACTGGCTAGAAATTCAAGGACAGAATATATTGGAGCTGTAAAAGGTTCTACCTGATACTGCTCTACTCAGCAAAGAAAAAAATCTTCTCTATAAATTTCTGTAGAGTTTCCTTGTATAGGGTTGTGAAGGGAAGATAACAGAATGGAACAGATGGGCAAAAAAAAAAGCATAGGTTGCCTGGCAATCAACATAACGAGAAAAAACATGCAGTCAGTTTTAGGTTAGAGATGTGCGGATGGATCATGCCTGTGAGGTTAGACAGAAGTTCTGCAGATAAATCTAAAATCGAAGATGAGTACTAAAAAAAAAGAGATCAAAGGAAGGGAAACCATTTTAGAAGTTGGTAAGATACAATGAGGATGGCTTGTTCTTCAACGTGGCTGCTTTCTGAAGTAATCTTTATCAAGATGCACTGTAAGTGCCTATCACATTTTATATTCTTCCACCTTGTTGTTATTGTGCATGTTTAGTTTGCATAAACTGTTTCTTTCATGTAAATATACAGTTTCATTTGCCTCAAGTCTGTTCTCCTGGGCACAGAATGAAAAACTGTCCTTATGATAAGTGAATAAACAAACAAACAAATAAATAAACCATGTCTGTCACTTTGCTGCTGAGAGACAAGCCTTGAGGAAGTAAGATGGACCTGGTCAAGTTGACAGCTATCACATAGAACTTCCTCAGAAAATGGGCTACAATTACAAAGTGGTTGGAAGACAATCGCCCATTACCACACCTTCAGTATATGTAACTTGGCCTACTAGGGGGACCAAATGCCCTGGACTGTATTCCCCAGGAATTGTTCACTTCATCCAATCTGGGGAGCATCCATGGTCACTGTGGCCTTGAGTGGAGAAAAAAGAAATTATGGGCTAGCACAGTTGTTTTGACTGCATCCACCCGGAAAGATAACCTTTGCCTAACTTAGTTACTGTTATCTTTATTGACATAGGTTGAGAGAGAGAGTTTATCACTGTGTTCATAGCATCTATTCTTGGTAAGGAAGTAGGAGTATTGCCATTGACATTGACCCCAGAACTTGTGGACTCAATCCTGCTAATACTTTGGTACTACCAATTGTTTTCTGAGCTACTGTTTCTACTCTGTAAAGGGGTAGAGTTGCTAGAATAGACACCGCATTGAAAAATTGTTGCTATAAACTAGGCCGGTTAGAACTGTGACGTGTTACTGATGGATATCCCAAACTGTGGACAAGCCTACCACACTTAATCTCAAATCTGCACCAGTAAAAGCTTGGACGGAGAATTAACAAGCCCGTCATCCCAAAATGGAAACTTGTGGGATCCTTGCAAAGTTAAGTGAAATGCCAGTACTGCGATACACTTGCTGAACACCCTGGGAGCTGTGGTTAGGCCAAAAGGCTGGACTATGAAATGGTAATTACTGGCTTCCAGACTAAATTGTAACTACTTCCTGGATTGTCTATTCAAGTGACATAACCAGGGAACCCCCCCCCCCCACTACTCATAACTGGAGCTTTCAAGGAAGGAAGGTAAAGGTGGAGACCAAACCAAAAAAAAAAAACAAAAACCTATTAGATCTGGTGTTCCAGACCCACACTGATCCGAGGGTATCTAAAAAGAAAACGGTCAGATATATCTCAAGTGTGAATGACAGTGCCTTTCTTTTATTTGATTCTGAACCTCTTGGGGGTACCACTGGCTGGGAAGGAAAAGGAGGCAAATTAAACTTAGCAAACGCACTCACAAATCTATGAGAGGGCGGAACTAGTAAGATCCCCATCTGAATTTGAGCCACAGAAAATTTCACATCATCACATCCATATCCTGAAAAAAATTGAGAGGGAAGGGAAAATTGGAAGGAAAGGAACTAAGCACAGGAACTGAGCCGGTTGGATCTGAGTAGGACTTAGGATCTGATTGAGGTCCTAAAGGTTTTTGCATCTCCAGAGTTTGGATGTGAAATCTTTCAAATTCTGTGGAATAAAATCTGTCTGTCAGATTTGAAGGCTTAGGATCCAGTGAAGAAGTAACAGCAAAATTTCAGATCCGAGGAGGACTTAGGACCCACAAAAGCACTAGGGCTTTGGATTCAAAGTATTTCTAGTTTTCCTCTGGAATTAAAATTTGTCTGTCATAGCTGAAGGCTCCTTAGAAGGAGGTTCTAAAGACTTTGGATCTGAAATCTTTCCAAATTCTCTGGAATGAGACTTGTGTCTGTCAGATCCAAGACTTAGGATCCGATGCAGAAGCAACAACCAAAACCTGTCAGATCCAGGAAGAAATTAGGATCCAAACAGAACCTAGGAGTTTGGATTTGAAAAAAATGTCAAGATCTGAAGTAGTTAACTTCATTTGATCAGCAACCTGCGGGTATCGGATCCGACCTGGATCCGAGCAGGCAGCTTTCCAAGCTAAAGATCTAAGCTCCAAGCTCCTCCCCCTTACCCATAATACCCTGCGACCTCCTTCCAGCCCTCAGATTTTGTTTGCCGCAGCTTTAACAAGCATGAGTTATGAGCTCCTGGCGGTTAGGTAGGAAGTGTTTGTCAAATTCTTGACTTTTTGGTGAAATTAGAGAGGTGTGTGTTTGTGTTTAGTTTAAACCCATTAACTTAGCTTAACTTTTATATATTCAACCTTCCCCTTATTCTTGTGTGTCTCTGTGTGTGGTTGTGTTTTTTGTTATGGCCGAAGACCCTAAGGCCGTTTTTTCTAAGTGCTCTGAGTGTGGCCATAAGCTCTCCCTAGCCGATGGCCACAATCAGTGCGTTTTTTGCCTGGGGGTAGCACATTTGTCATCAGGCTGCCAGATCTGCGCAGCCTTTAACCCCCGGGCTGTGAGGGATAGGAGGAACAAGCTGATCCTGGTGGGTCTTTTGCCCATGGACTCTGCTTCTTCCTCCTCTCCCTCAGTGGCTCCAGCCGCGGCTGTTCAGCCAACTGTACTATCTCCCTGGCTGGGACTCAACCTCCCACCATTTCCCAGGGAGAGAAGGAGAAAAAGAGAAAGGAGAGAGACAGAGAGAGAGGGAGAAAGAGAGAGAGAGAGAGAGAGATAGGGATAGAGAGAAACATAGGAGCCACAAGCAGCGGGCCGACTCTGCCCCCTCTGCTCCGCCGGCTAAACAACTCTCTTCTCCCCTGAAGATTTCTGGGTCTTCCCCCTCGCGGCTCCGTTCACCACGTTTCTCGCCAGAGCCGGAAGAGGAGCCCCGGCCATCTTCAAGGTCATTGCAACGGCCTTCCCGGCCAGCTTCGGCGGCCTCTTCTAGGTCAACACAAAGCCTTTCAGATGTTGACATGGACCGGATGATGTGTTGCTTCCTACAGACCCAGATGCAGATGGGAGTGCTCCTGCCTCCCCCCCTCTGGGGGGGGGGGAGCTCGGCCCTATTTTTTTGCCCCCATAGCTCCTTCTCCGATCCATTATCAGGTTTCAGAGCCATCGGATCAGAGCAGTCTCGGAGCCAGGGAGTCGGCGTCGATAGTAGTTGCTACTTCGCCGCTGGCCATGCCCTCGAGTTTGTCAGATCCCTTTTCAGATCCGAGCTCTTGGGGCCGTGAGCCGTGCATCGGATCTGAGGGGGTAAGTGTGTCTTCAGCTCCATTGTGGTCGGAGCACACTTCCCTTTCGGGTCCGATTGCTTAGGCTCCGACGCCGATCCCCGCATCGGATCTGAGGGTGTTGCTCATGGAACCGAGAGAGAGCGGTTCACCTTCAGTGTTCGACGTGGGGGAGAGGGTCCTCTCAAGAGGTTCGAGACCCCCTGCTCATGCTATGGATCCAGCCAGCGGTCCCTCGCAGACGAGCTCGTCTTTCATCATCCGGCCCCAGGGACAGCCTGCGTCGACACCCCACCCAGTTCCACTGGAGGAACATGACCCTGTTAGTGAGCCCTCCTCGGACAGTCCCACCGAGGAGGTCCCTCACAAACGCAAGTGTAAGAGGAGGAACTTGGACTCCCCCGAGTCCCTCATGGATGACACCGATTTAGAGGAAGGGGAAGGTTCCCCCAGGTCACCCCCCCCGACAATGTCTCCTTTGGAGACATTATGGAAATGTTATGCCTAAAAAGGGGGTGGTCAGCCCAAAAGCCTTCTCGGATGAGTCAGTGTTTCTGGAGGCGTTTGACGCAGGCCCATCTACCTCTTGGGTGTCCCCTCTGGCCGACCCCCTGGTAGACCTCATTATTACCAGGGCGTGGAAGGAGCCGGACACTGTGGAGCCAATCCCCAGGAGACCAGATAAGATCCTTAGCCCCCCTGTGGATAGGACAGCGTGGAGTAAAGGTTCCCCAGTAGATGCCATGGTGGTGGCAGCTGCCACCAAAAAGGATTTGGCACAGGATAGTTCCTCAGTCCATCCTCCTGATAAGGAGTCTTGGACGATGGAACATATCGGAAAGCGGATGTTTGCTTCAGCTACCTTTTCCATAAGGGTGCTGAATTACTTGGCCCATGTGATTAGGCTTCAGCGGGATCTGGTGAAGGAATACCCTGAGTTTCCCCCTGAGTCCATGTCGGCCGAGGACAAACGGACCTTCAACTCGCATGGCCACTCTAAAGTCGGTATCGAACATGTCTATGAGGCTACTCTCCCATGCCACAGAGGGGGCTGCTAGAGCCAGCAGATCAGGCATCGCCTTACGGCATCACACCTGGCTCCAACTTTGCAATTTTATGGAACCCCTCAAGACGTCCTTCGCGAATGCTCCCTTCAACGGTTCTACCCTGTTTGGCAAGACCGTCCGCGATACATTGGTTCAGAGCGATAAAGACGGGTAGACGCTGTCTGCTGTCAGAATCTGCTTCTCGACTCCTCAAAGGTCCTTCTCCAGGAACCAGCGAGGACAAAGGAAGATGTGGTTCCGGAAGTCTCAGCAGTCCCATTACGCTCCAGACCCTTTGTCCTTCAGAGGCAGAGGGGGACAAGGTGGATGCCGGCCCAGAGGCAGAGGGGGGCCAAAGAATTTTGGGTTGCGGGAACCCTTTTCCGATCGACCCATGCAACAGCCCTGAGGGGTTGCCGGACTGCTCCTCTCTGGAGGCAGTCGGGGGGAGTTTTTCGAAGCACCTGGCACAATGGGAGTCCATCACATCAGATCGTTGGGTGCTTCGAATAATATTCAGAGGCTACTCTATCCCCTTCATAAATCTTCCTCCTCAATCGAGGCTCCTCCCCGATGTTCCACCCAGTCAGATGGAGGCTGCAGCTTTAGAAATAAAGAAGCTGCTAGAAAAAAGAGCCATCCAGCACTTCCACCCAGACCAGTCTGGGTTAGGCAACTACTCCAGGTTCTTTTTGGTGCCAAAAAAGACGGGGGACTTAAGAACAATTCCTGACCTTTCTACAATGAACCTCTTTGCTGCCAAGGAGAAATTCTGGATGGTCACTCTTCAATCCATTCTCCCCCTGTTGCAGGAGAACGACTGGATGTGCTCCATAGACCTCAAGGATGCATACTACCACATTCTCATGGACAGACAATCCAGGAGGTTTCTCCGCTTTCGGTTGGGGGCCAGTCATTGCCAGTTCAGGGTCCTACCATTCGGCCTCACCACAGCCCCCAGGGTGTTCACCAAGGTCATGGCAGTTGTAGTGGTCAACCTGAGACTTCAGGGAATACAGGTTTTTCCTTACCTGGACGACTGGCTCCTTGCCGCCTCCACCAGGCATCTACTCTGCTCAGCCAGGGATTGCTTCCTGCTTTTAGCCTCCAAGTTGGCGATCACTATAAATCACAAGAAATCGTCCCTTCAACTGGTCCAAGTCCTGGACTTCATAGGGGCCAGAATATACACGCTTCAGACCAAGGCCTTCTTGACATCAGACAGACTTTGCAGCTTGACCCTTCACATTCTCGTACTCCTACAATCTCCAACCCCATCAGCGGAGTTAGTCCTGAGAGCCTTAGGGTCCATGACAGCAGCAATCAACCTTTCGCCCTTAGCTTGCTTGCACATGAGGGTTCTCCAGTGGACCTTGCAGGTCCAGTGGTCCATCCTTTAACACCCTTTGGACTCCCCAGTCCCCCTCAGCAGGGTTTGCAGAAATTCCCTCATGTGGTGGATCCAGTCTCGGGAACTTTGGGAAGGACGACCGTTCAAAATGCCACAACCCCAAGCCACGGTAACCACGGACGCTTCTCGTCTTGGGTGGGTGGGGGGCATTGCATGGGCAGAACTGTCCAAGGTACATGGACTCAGACAGAGACCATTCTGCATATCAATGTCCTGGAGATGAGAGCGGTGCTTCTAGTGTTGCAAGCTCTTTATACCTTTCTCCCTCCAGGGACTATTGCAATTCAGACAGACAACATGTCAGTGGTCTGGTACATCAACAAACAGGGGGGGACCAGGTCTTACCCTCTTTGCTGAGAGGCCATGAGAGTTTGGGATTAAGCGATATCCACCAACCATTTTCTGTTAAATCTGGAACGCACATTCCGGGTCGGTCCAACATCCTGGTGGACAAGCTGAGTTGAACTATCCTTTCACCTTATGAGTGGTCTCTGAACCCCTTAGTAGCGAATCAGATCTTCCGAAAGTGGGGCCAGCCTTGCTGCGATCTCTTCGCATCGCCTTCAAATGCGAAGTGCAGCGAGTTTTTTGCTCTAATTCCCCCCCCCCCCTGGGGAAAGCCCCAGAGACGCTCTAGTTCATGCTTGGCCATCCAGTCTTCTTTATGCTTACCCTCCTCTTCCATTGATGACAAAATTCTTACAGAAAGCTCGTGGTTGCGGAACAAGATTATCCTCATAGCCCCATTCTGGCATCATCAAACCTGGTTCCCTTTTCTACGGTCTCACCTCATAGCTCCTCTTTGGACCCCAGATCCTATCCTGGATCAGATATATCACCCTTTGAGATTGGAACCCCCGAATCTGGTCGACCTCAAGCTCTCAGCTTGGTTGATCCAGTTCCATTAGTTGCTAGGACTCCCGGTATCTCGTCGGTAGTGAGATCCATCCTGGTAGCGGCTCATAAGCCCTCTACCAGGAAGGTTTACAACAGCAAATGGAAGCCTTTTTCCATCTGGGCCTCCAATAGGAATTTGGACCCTTTCACTGCTCCTATTCCAGCAGTGCTTGATTTCCTATCTCACATCTTCCAACAAGGGGCCAGCTCTTCTACTGTAAAGGTACAGATGGCTGCTATATCCCATTTCCACACTGGAGACAATTTCAGTCCCTTAGCCTCCACTAAGATCTGTAAGACCTTTTTGAAAGGCACCTTTCTCTTAAGGCCTTCCATTAGAAATGTCGTTCCCCCATGGGACTTGACTTTGGTCCTTCAGGCTCTCACCGGACCCTCCTTTGAACCTGCAGCTTCGGTTGAATTAAAATTCCTATGTTGGAAAACTGCCTTCTTAATAGCTATCACCTCAGCCAGAAGGGTGTCAGAACTTCAGGCCCTCTGTATTAAGCCACCGTATCTTGTCTTCCATAAAGACAGGGTCTCTCTCAGGACTAATCCAACCTTTTTACCTAAAGTGGCTTTTGAGGCAAACATCAATCAGTCCATTAATCTTCCAGTTTTTTTCCCTAACTATCAGAATAAAGGGGAATATAAACTTCATCTTTTAGATGTGCATAGACAGTTGCGCTTTTACTTGCACAGAACAGCTGCCTTTCGAAAATCTGAGCAGCTCTTTGTTTCTTTTGCAAAGCCCTTTTTGGGGAAGCCTGTGTCGAAGATGACTCTAGCCAGATGGATCTCTAGCTGCATTTTACTTTCATACAAGATTTCTGGTTTGCCTGAGCCCTTAGGGTTCCATGCTCACTCAACCCATTCAATGGCTACTTCTAAGGCCTTTTGGTCAAAGATTCCCCTGGATGACATTTGTTCTGCGGCTACTTGGGCCTCTTCACACACCTTTATCTCTCATTATAAGTTGGATTTGATCTCCAGAGGTAGAGCAGCCTTTGGCTCTGCAGTGCTCTGGAATATCCTTCCTTGAGGACCTCCCAAGTGTTTCGGTAGCTGGGGACTCTGTCCCACAGGTTGCTGATTAAATGAAGTTAACTACTTCAGATAAAGAAGTTATGTACTCACCATAACGTTCCATCTGAGTAGGTAACTTCATTTGTCAGCAACCGACCCTCCCTCCTTCCCCCTAACCGGGTTCTTTAGATACCTGGACCATAGTATGGTCCCAGTTTTTCCTTAAACCTTAGGTTAGGTGTTTACCTGTCAGGTTGTGGTATTGTCTTGTGATATTGTATAAATGGGCAAACGTGATCTGGGGGTTGGAAGGAGATGGCAGGGTATTATGGGTAAGGGGAGGAGTTTGGAGCTCGGATCTCAAGCTTGGAAAGCTGCCGGCTCGGATCCAGATCGGATCCGATACCCACAGGTTGCTGACAAATGAAGTTACCGACTCAGATGGAACGTTATGGTGAGTACATAACTTCTTTTTAACATTCTACCCTCAAATATTTCTTTTCTTCTCCTAACCCTCTCACCTCTTTTTTCAAACACATTTATTGAAATATCACTTGTGACATAGGCAAATTTACAGTCATATATAAGTAATCAAACTACATTAACAAAACAAACATTATACTTCACATATATTGCTATATATCATATTACCTAAGCAATATTACATAAATTATTTAATTTCTGCTTTTTTTAAACAAGAAACATCTTTAGTAAACCATCACTTACTATATAGGCAATCATACATTTATATAAATGGAAACAAACCACACCAACATAATCCTAGTTGCAAGCATGTTACATCACAAACTATACTGACACACTCCCAGTTGCAAATATTATACATCACTTATAATCTACGCAACCTTTTTTACTCAAACATTACATAGTTCATTTAAGTCCTGCCACCTTTTAAACCTCATTCCTCCCTTGTATGTACTGCTCCCATAATTTCCATTTTTTCCTATGTAGTTTGCACCTACTCTTTTCTAAAGATCTCAATTTCAGTTGTTTTATCTCTGTTACTATATTCACTTCTTCCAGTATAGTTGGTTCAGATTTTGATTTCCATTTTCTAGTAACTGCTTTTTTGTCAAGCCACCATTATTAGACACAGAAAAGCCTTACCATGTCTAGGTAATTCCATTTCTGTATCATAGCTCAGAAAAATCATCTCCCTTGTCAGACCAATCTGCACATCCAGCATCTCCAACACTGCATCCTGCAGGAAATCCTTAAAGTCTGCCAACTCACTGCACTTACATAAATTATGTTCCCAATTACCTCTTTCTTCCTCTTCACACCTCCAACATTTGCTGTCTGCCTGAGGAAAACTTCTCTGGAGTCTACTTGGAGTATAAAAATATCCATGTAAACATTTCCAGGCAAAAATCTTAAATCTTCTCGATTTTGTTGCATATTTGGGAGACATACATATAGCCTCCTATTGTTTCTTTCTGAATTGCTTATCCAATTTCTCTTCCCAATCCTTTCTAACCTCCTCTGACAGATTCTTATAGTTACCATGCAATATTTTATATGCTCTACTAATTATTCCTTTTTTTAATGGCAGCTTCTGTTCTAGATTGTATTAAAAACTCTACCAGTACTTGTCTTTCGTTTAGAACCCCCACCCCCATTTCTTTCTCTTTGCTTATACTCTGATAGCAATCCCTGATAGGGAATGCAATCTCTAACCTGCAGGCCAAATAAATTCTTGGTGTCTTCCCATTCTATCATCTTCTCCTCTCAAGTTATTTCCTTCCAATACTTTGGTTCATTTGCCAGTTTTCTCCAATAAATTCCAGCCCCCCTCTTGCCTATAGTCTGTATCCCTAATTGTAGTCATCCCTATCGGCAGAATCTCCTTTCTCCATTCCCATGTTGGTTTAGTTCTTAGAATATTTTCCTGCTATTTTATGGATATAATATTCTGTACGACTGTTATTCTCCTTAAAAGCCTAAATCCGAAATCCCAGTCTCTCCTTGTTTCTTGAGCTTCCCTCTGTTTTGTCATCATCCTTTTCCACTTTGAATTATAGTTTTCTGCTTGTGCTATGTATAGGAGTCTTAACTGTGTAGGTCTGAAATGTCCCTTCAAACTGGGTAATCCCAATCTACCCTGATCCGCTGAAAGAATCAGATTATCCCACTTGACTCTTGCCATCTTCCCCTCCCAGATAAAGTCCTTCAGCTCTTTATTTATTGCTACCCACAACTTCTCTTCTGGTTGATAAAAAGATGCCTGACCTGTGTATAAGACTAAATGGACTAAAAGGGAATAATCTCTACAACCCATTTCTTAAATTCCTGTCTTTTCAACATATAGGTGGGAAAGCGTCAATGTCACATTTTTATTTCATTACCCAGTGCTTTTAGTTTAGCTATTACTGGTTCATGATCTGAAATAGTTACTGGGTGAGTATCAAGACCTTCAATTAAATGCACATATTCCTGTGAAATGTAAATTCTGCCTAGCCTATCCCAGTTTTTATATCTTGGAGAATAATATGTAAATTCACTCTGAACTCCTATTACTGAATTCATATCTTCCATGCCAAATATTTTCATAAATTTCTTCAAACATTTACCCTTTCCCTTCTGGGCATCCCAGACACATATCCACTGCTGCAAATCAAATTCCATTCGCCACCTATAAGTAATATTCCTTGCTGAAAACTGATTATTTCTCCCAGAATTTTCTTAAGCTCCATTACAGCAGTTTTAGGTGGAATGTATCCTCCTCCCTGCCAGTAGCCCATTAGTACTACAAATCTGCCATTATTATCTTTTTTAATCTTCTTCTAATTACTAGTGGAGCTTCTCTTGCAATGAATATAAGTACTCCCCCTTTTCCTTTGTCCTAGTTATTCTGCTGAATAACCATCCTGAAATCCTTTCTTTATCAAATTCACATGTTCTGTTTTTTCTAAGTGTGGTGTCTCCTGTAACATACCTATTTGCACTCTACATTTTTAATATAGTTCACTACTCTTTCTTGTTTATATTTATCTGTGGGGCCATTAAGATTTAAATACCTTAAAGAAAGCATCGCTAAATAGTTATTATTCCCACCTTTATGCATAACACCTTTTTTGTTAAATATCCAGTTCCAGCTTTTGTGTTACATACATACACTGTTTGGCAGGTTGAATTTTTATACCGTTTTGTCTTCTCATATCTATTTCAGCCTATGACACGTCTTATAAAACTTTTGGTTTTACTGAAAGCCGTCAAACAAAAAAAACACACACCCCAATACCCCCTAAAATCTATTAGCTTAATACTAACACATAAAACTATGTAAACCCTCAAATATTGAAGTTTTACCCTCCTTCTTCTTCTTCTTTCAGCGTTTACCGGTTAGGGGTCACCACAGTGGATCACCTGTCCGCTTATGATTGGCAGTGGAGTTTTACAGTGTCGAGTTGCCAGCCCAGCACCCAACCTTCCACAAAAGACACGCATGCACTCACACCTAGGGCCAGTTTAGAGTGTCCAATCCACCTACAGCATCCTAAAAGGAACAAAAGTCCCAAACTGACAGCCAGACTCACAAACTTTAGTTAACCTAAAAGAACAGTTATCCATACTAAGAAGCATGGCACAGCACAGCCTCTGCTACTTCTAAGTACTGATTGGGTTTGTCTTATTTTATAGTTTTCCCAGCTGGGAAAATCCCTGAATGTTTTCAGAGAACATTACCTACCTTGGTAAAGCCCCTGAATGCTTTCAGAGAACATTGTCTACCTTGGGAAAACCTCTGAATGCTTTCAGAGAAGGTTATCTCCTAGCCAAACTTCTCTTTTATTTTTTCCCTCGGCCAATCACTCTCCACTAGACTGTAGCCACCTTCTCTTTATCAGATTATCTCCATGGAGATATGACAACCAGGCAGCCAGATTCTCTCTATCAGATTGTTTCCATGGAAACATGAAGACCAGCTACTAATAAGCATACATGTATTTGCTAGGACAAATAGCCTCAGAATATTCAAAGTTCCTTTTTATTTATTTGATCTTTAATCCAATCATCCCCCTATCCAAGAATGAGAAAAAACACATTCATATTTTCTTTTATCATGCTTTTTAACCAGGCTTTTTTAAAATTAAGGTGCCTACATTTTGTAAAACCGAACAAGAAGAAAGAGAGAAGAAGGGAGAAAGAAAAGAAAAGAAAAAAGAACAGTAGTGCCTTATTTACAATCCCCATTACACTTAAAAATAATTGAAAAAAGCTTTACTTTATGGCATGTAAAGAAAACTACATGCCACAAAATTGGTACTATTTAAGGAAAAAACTTTACTTACAGTTAAGTTTCTCCCTCCTCTTCCCCTCCCCAAAGCAGTTTTCCAAACATTAATGGCATGAAGTAGGGGATATGCTTTAGAGTCCCCCACAAGTCCAACAAATTCTGAAAAAGTCCATTTCCAGATTTTCTTGTTCTGCCATATTTCACAAATACAGTTATTGCACTGTAATCCCATATTAAGTTATTGTTTTTGTTACCGTTCATCACCAAAATCCTGTCTATGCTTCATTTTCAATGTACTCTCGATTCTTCTAGTCTGCCCTCATGCTTCCTTCCTTCTCTCCAACATTTTTTGTTGAAAATTTTGAAAAGTTTCACAGGTGGAGTCCCTCTGTGGTCTTTATTACAAGAATAACAAGAAGCAGAAACTCCTTCTGTTTCACAGCTTATTTTTTGTTGGACAAACTTTTGTATTTCTTCCTTAGCATGCGCTTCATCAAAAAATGATTTTATCCCTCCAGGGAAGAATACCTTGAAGACAGCTGTGTACAGCAGTTTGAATTTCACATTTGCATCTTGACATTCCCTGAACAGTGGAATAAATTTGCTTCTCTTTTGTCTGGTGTACAGTGACTAATCATTCTTCACAAACACTCTGCTGTCTCCCACTTTTAGTACTTTGTTCTTCTGCCACAGTTTTGTCAGAAACTACTTCTGCTGGTAGGTGTGCATCTGTAGTATTAAAGGTCTACGTTGCTTTCTTATAGCCACGTTTGCAGCATATACACAATCTCCCTTTCAACTAACAACTCCTGCTGTGGAATACCAGTCCAGTTGCTTATTTGTGTTTGCATAAAATTGATGCAGTCTGTTCCATCCAGCTTCTCTGGTATAGCCGAAAATCTCAGGTTTTCCCTACGTGCTTTGTCCTCTGATTCTATTATTTTTGAAACATCTCTTCCTGAGCAGTCTTATATTCAGCCAATCTTTTCTTCATTTCGACCTCTGATTTTTGCAGCTTTATCAACTCATTTGAATATCTGTTTAAAGATCGTTCCATTTTTTCCAGCCTTTTGTTGTTTGTGTTGATATATTCCATCAGTGTTTTGTTTAATTTAACCAGGTCTGTATGCAGAAGTCTTATATTTTCCTGTAGGTTATTGGAAGTCATGTCTGAAGGTTGCATTGTTTTTTGCTGAACAGCGATAAAACTCTCCCCAGTCAGTTTTTTCCTCACTTTTTGTGGCTGATTTTTTCTAGGTCTTCTGTATTTCTTTATTGCTGGCATACATGCAGTACACTTACTAGCCAGTTACTGAAATTTACTCATAACACAAATCTACTGGCCTTCTCTGCTGAGTTTCTTTTTTCTCACTTGGAGAGCTAGAAATAAGCTGTTACTCAATGTGGAGCCATCTTGGAAGTCCCTGCTAACCATCTCTCCTCTTGTCATATGCTCTCTTAAAGGCATCCATGGATTCCATGTCTACCACTCATTCTGGAATGTCAGTCTGTAGGTTAAACACCTTCTCTGTGCAGAACATTCCTGTGTACAGGGGCAACTGGTACTCAAAACTAAATGCCAAATGCTTCTCCCTTCCTTTTCAGGATGAATACACCTTATCTTCCTGACATGATCTTCTACATCCACATTATGCCCTTGTCTCTTCTGCTCTCTAGTGAGAAGAGTTCTTCTTCAGTGTTTAGCAATACTGCCTCCCCTCCATCTGACAGAACCTTCTGGCACTCTCCTCCAGACTCATCCCAGCAGTAGATGTTCCTAACTTTTTTTAAATATCTTTATTGAATAAGAATTTTTTGAAGTGATATAGATACATAAGCAGTAACAGAAAAGACTATTCCTGTGAAATACATATAACAATTTCCATTCAGTGCAACATAACATAAATTGTGCTAGTCCTGCACCCCCTTAAATTTAATTTCTCCTTGGTTCAGTGTACGCTGTTCCCACAAGTTCCTTTTATTTCTATGTAATTTGTTCCTTCCCATTCCTAAAGATCCAATTTCCAGTTCTCTCCTTTGCAACATTAAGTACTTTAGTTACAGTTGGTTTACATGTTGATTCCCATTTTCAAGTATTTTTATTTTTGCAGGCAATAACATTAAACTTATGTCTGGGCAATTCAGATCCAATACCCCAGATTAAAAGAAACATTTCCTTAGTTAAAACCATTTGCTCCATCAGCATTTCCAACATAGACTTCTGTAGGGAATTTTTAAAGTATGTCAACTCATTACATCCCCCAAAACATGTTTCCAATCACACCTCCAGCATTTGCTATCTACCCAATTTATTTTAAGTCAGCTTGAAGTATAAAAATACCTATCTAAAAGCCTCCAAGCAAAAATCATAAACCTTCTTGACTTTGAACCATAATTGGAAGCCATAAAGATGCCCTCCAATAGTTCCTTTATATATTGCCTTTTCATATTTTCTTCTCAATCTTTTCTAAACTGCTCCGAATGATTCTTATATTTACCATGCACTGTTTTTATATATAACTAATTGTACCATTCTTAATAGTAGCTTATTTCCTTGGTTCAACTAAAAACATTACTAAAGCTGGTTGTTCATTTATTAATCCCCATCCCTTTCTCTTTACATATACCCTGTTATCAGTACCTGGTAGGGAATGTAGTCTTAACATGCAAATTAAAAAAAAAGTTATGTACTTACATAACTTGGAATCTGTGCTATCCAGTCTCATTACTGATCACAGAGAAGTATTGGATCAGAACTCGGATCTGAGCCAGCAATTGAAGGACAGATCCAGAGCTCAACCTCCTCCCCTTCCCATAATTCCTTGCTGATCTAGCACCCTCAGATCAAGTTTGCTAGATAGAGAAAAAGCAGTTTGGACTGCCTATAATACTAAAACCTCCTCAAGAGAAGACATCCCCCCACATCTACCAGATCTCCAGAAGGAAGGGGGAAGGAAGGTGGGAATGTGATGAATAACGACACTGAATAGCACAAATTCCAAGTTATGGTAAGTACAATACTCTTTATCTGATGCTATCCATGTCATTATTCATCACGGATGGGTCAGAGTCCCTAGCTACTATGAACCCTGGGAGGCCTCAGGGAATGATACGCTGGAGCAAAGAGGAACCAAAGGAAGCCCTGTTCCTAGGCACCAAATCCAACTTATAGTGTGTAACAAAGGTGTGGGGATTAAACCAAGTAGTAGCAGCACAAATCTCATCCAATGGGAGCTTAGGCAAGAAGGAGGAGGATGTAGTCACCGACCTAGTAGAGTGAGCTTTAACTGGTCTGAAAAGTTCCATGTGCCTGCTATCTTAAATATGGGAAATACAGCTGGTGATCCAACAGGAAATCGATACCTTGGTAACTGCCAGACCTTTTCTGGCCTGACAGAAAGCTACAAAGAGCTGATCCAACTTCTGAAATTCTTCAGTCCTCTTAAGATAAAAGTGTAGCTGTCTATGGAAGTTCAAACAATGTAACGTACATTCCCTTTCATTAGAGTAATTAGGGAAGAACACAGGAAGCTGAACAGATTGGTTAAGATTGGCCTGCAAAGCTATCTTCAGAACAAATAAAGGATTAGTCCTGAGAGACACCCTAGCCTTGTGGAAGACCATAAAAGGGGACTTAATGCTGAGAGGCTTCAACTTGGAAACTCTCTTGGCAGAAATAATAGCCATCAAGAAGGCCATCTTCCAGGACAGGAATTTAAGATCACAAGATGCTGCAGGCTCAAAGGGCTATTGTGTTAAAGACTGCAATACCAGAGTTAGATCCTAAGGTGTGGAGGGATCTTTGATAGTAGGTGTAAGGAGAAAGCTCCACTTAAGAAGGGCCTTGCACAGTCTGGAAGAAAAGGTGGGACTCTCTTTCAAATGGAAATTAGAGATTGCAGCCAACTGGAGTTTAACTGTGGAGAATCTAGCCCCTTCATGAAAAAGAGAAGCTAAGAACAACAGAATGTCAGGAATAGGGGCTAAAAAAGGGTCTGGATTTCATTGCCTGGCCCAAAGAGAAAATCTCTTCCATTTACTGAAATACACCTTTTTGGAAGATGGTTTGTGAGAGGCTAAGATAATATTCCTCACCAGAGGGGGAAGCCTGGACTGGGAAAGGATAACTGGAACTGGAGGAACCATGCTGTTAGATGAAGAGACTGGAGGGTGGTAAGAAGAAGCCCCCAAGGGTGGGAGATGAGATTCGGGTCAGGATCCGGTATCCAGGGAGGATATTTCAGATGAAACCAAAGCAGGGAGAACCACTTCTTACGAGGCAAAAGGGAGCAATGAGGATGAGTGGAGTCTTCGGCAACTGGCTTTCTGCAAAACTTTGGGAATAAAGGGAGTTGGGGGGGGGTAAGCATGTAGAAGTATTGACGGCCAATCGTGAACCAGAGTGACACTGGGTGGGGAAGACAAAATGGTCTGCCTAGAATCAGATCCTGAGCTTGAAGCCACCATGCAAGATGGTTTCTGCACACCTGAGAGATCCTGATGGTCATGGACATGGGGTGAAACTAAGTAAACCACTGAACCACAAGGGTCTACTGCAGGACCAGCATGTGATGTCTGGAAAAGGCACTAAATGGACAGCAGCCACCATCAAGCCTAGCACCTGCAAGATTACGTGGGCTGTGGGATGACTAAGAGTCAGCAAATGATGGACCTGGTTCAACATGAGTTGAACTCTGCTTTGAAGAAGCACTGCAGTCTTTGATATCATGGCAAGAAGAACCCCAATAAACTCTAGGCTCTGACACAGGGAAAGATTGGATTTATAAAGGTTGGCTGTGATGCCAAGATCCTGAAAAAGGTTGAAGGTATAGTCGGTGTCCACAGAACGTTGATGCCTCATGGGGGCCGTGAGAAGCCAATTGTCCAGGTATGGGAAGACCTGGAATCCTTGCAGCCAGATATGACCTGCCACCACTGCCATGCATTTGGTAAACACTTGGGGGGCTGTGATGAGTCCAAAGGGTAGGGCTCTGAACTGGTAGTGACTGGCCCCTAACCGAAATTGCAGGCATCTCTCAGATATTCTGTAGATTTTGATATGATAGTACACTTCCTTGAGCTCAACTGAGCACATCCAGTCATCCTTGCACAGATGAGGCAGAATGGACTGGACAGTGACCATCCAGAACTTGGACTTCTTAACTGACAGGTTCAGTTCGCTGAGGTGAAAAGTGGGACGCAGGTCCCTGGTCCTTTTCATCAACAAAAAGAAGCAAGAGTAAGTTTCGGACCCTTGTTGTCCTGTTGGGACCACTTGGATGGCTCTTTTTAGAAGAAGGTCTTGGACCTTGAGATGGGCCAACTCCCGGTGCTGGGGTTGAACATCTGGGAAAGATTTTTGAATTGGAGAAGGCTGAAAGAAGAGTATGAAGTAACCCCTGGAAATAATCTTTAACACCCACTGATCTGAGGTGATACTTGTCCAGGTTAGTGGGTGAAGGAAGATTCGTCTCTCGACTGTCTCCAGGGAGGGACAGCTGGGCAGTACCTCAGGAGTGCTGAATGGGCTTCTCTGAGAAGGGTTCCTGGGACCCCTGGCTCTGCCCCCCCCCGTCTCTGGGGCAGTGTCTGCCATTGAATCCCCTACCCTGGCTAGTAGAAGAGGACTCCTGTGGAGCATGTGGGAAGTAGGACTGAGTCCTGCGGAACCAAAGTTTTTACTACCCCTCTGATTCTTGGAAAAGGATCATTGTGGGGGTAGAGAACTTGATCCCCACTGTGGACAAAGTCTCCACTTTCTGATCATTGTGGGTCAATATCTCTTTGACGGAGGGACCAAACAAAGTTGACCCGTTGAAAGGGGCATTAGTGAAAGACCCGCTAAAGGGTTCCACAAACCTGCCAAGGTGAAGGCAAGCATGCTGTCTAATGGCAATGCCTGTGCCTGTCTCTCGAGAGGTGGCCTTCACCGTATCGGAGATCAACCTTATTGAAGCATTAGCCAGGGAAATTAGAGTCGACAGCTTCGAACAGACCAATTTGAAACTCTCCAGAGGCAGCAACTCTGAAAGGGAAGTGGTGAGTTCTGACACCCGGTAACGTGTGCCATGTAATTGGTTCCTCTCAATCCAAATGTAGGTGAGACAAACACAAGGTTTCCAAAGTGGTCAATTGCCCAAGACTACCTGTTCAGAGGATGGACCATGGGGCTCTGTTTGGTGAGCTCTTTCTTTGTAGCTGCACCCACCACAATGGCATCAATGGGGTCGCCCTTACTCCAAAAATCTTATCCTTGGGGGGACTAAGAAATTTATCAGCCACTTTGGGGACTGGTTCTACTGTGTCTGGTTTCTTCCATGCCCTGTCAGCAATGGGTTCTGCAAGGGAGGGACACCTAGTTAGAGATGGGCCCACCCCGATGGCCTTCAGGAAAAAGGATTCTTCTGAAGACGGGGTGGGGGAAAACCAACCATCTCTATGCTTAAGAATTGTGAGGATGTCCCCAAAGGACACTTCCTCAGAGGGACCAGTCTCCCTCCTCGAACTCCATGTCATCAGTGAGGGACTCTCTAGGGGAGTCCAAGTGCTTCCTTTTGCACATCCTCTTCTGAAGAGGTTCCTCCATGGTGTGCTCTAGGGAGGACTTGGATGAGGCAGGGGTAATGCCCATCTGAAGGTGCTCATGGGAGGGCTGACCCTGGAAGGATGATAAAGCCTCACCACCCAAAGGTAAGAGGCCCTGGGGAGGACCTAGAGAGAAAGAAGAGGTATCTGCCCACCCAGAGAAGGTCCTCCCTACCACCTGGAAGGCCGACAGAATGGATGAGGCCCCCCGCTCCTCTTCCATGGCTGCAGTCCCCCTCTCCTCTCCCACGCCTGCAGCCGCCCAGGAAGGAAGGCGGGAACCCGACACAGCACCAATGTCTCCAGATGATATCAGCCCTGAGTTGTCCAGTGCAAAGGCCCCCAGAGAGGGAGCAATTCAAGAACTCTGGGCCCGACCCCAATCCCCAGAAACCATCACAGTCCTCTTGGGGCCGAGATGCAGCCAGTTCCAAGGGCACAGGAACAGAGCCTGCTGGGGACCATGATGGTGTTGGAAAGGAAGGGATACCTGACACCACCGGCCTCTCACAGGGAATGCTCTGATCCTGGTGATCCAAACCCAGATGAGTCAGACAAGGAGAGTGATGGAGAAGATCCCCTGGGCAACCGAGACTAGGATGACAACAAGCTCAGCCCGATTTGAGCCTTGAAAAAAATCCTTCTCATCCTATCCACTTCTGTGGGAAGCAAACTTCTGGAGGACCTGAAAGATGCAGAAGAATGTCCCGACCTTGCCAGACAGCCTGTTTCAGGAGGGAGACTGACTCCTATGCCTTGGATACGAGCTCCTTGATCCTGAGGGGGAACTGTCAATGACTATCGGATCTGATATAACCATCAGATCAGAAGTCCTGGATGGATCCGATGGCTTAGTCAGCACCGTAGACGGATCCGACAGATGGGTCAGATCTGAAGACAGTTTATGCTGAGTTGGATCCTAGGGCCCTTGAGGCCTTGGATCCAACAGAATGATCCGAGGCTCTTAGAGCAGAAGAGCCCTGATCTGCAGCCAAAGAGGCTGAGCTCAGATCCAGGGATTTCTAATATGAGAGCCTCGGCTTTTTTGAAGGAGAAAGAAGATGCAGTCTTCCTTTTAGGATCAGCAGGAGTCTTAGAAGGGGAGCTAGAGGGCCCCCCTTTGAAATCCCCTTCAACAGCGGCTTATTCCTGAGATCCATGAGAGCCCTGGGGTTGAATGCAGCACAAATGTCACATTCTACCTCGAGGTGACTTCCTCCTAGGCAATAAACACACTCCTCATGCGAGTTGGAATGGGGCATTTTCCAACTGCATGAACACCATCTTTTAAAGCCAGAAGGCTTCTCAGACATCTTAACAGACAGTCTTACACTCACACAGACACACACACACACACACACACACACACACACACACACACACACACACCACACATACATGTGCGCGAGCGCGCAAACAACACCCCACACTCTCTATAGGAAAAGGGAAGGTAGAGAAAGCCCAAGAAAAAAGACTACCTTACTAAAAGATTGTTAGTTAAAGGAGGGACAGCTAAGGTAAAACCCTTAACCAGAAAGACTACCCAAGTGACACGGGAAAAAAATGGTGGGAACCTAAGCGGAAAAAAACTTAGAAAAGCTATAGGGAGGGGAAGAAATCTAAACTAACTACTCTAAAGAAGAGAGGGGTAAAGAGCATACTAAGGGTATAAGATAGAAAAGAAAACACCTCAAAAGAAAAGGTTATTATTACTTATCTGTACTAAAGTCACTTGAGCTGCAGGATACACGTCCTAATGTTTCTGAGGCAAACGAGATCTGGGGGTAGTAGGTCAGCAAGGGATCATGGGAAAGGGAGGAGCTTGAGCTCTGGATCTGTCCTTCAGTTGCCGGCTTGGATCTAAGGTCGTATCCAAGCCCCATTCATGATGAATAATGACATGGATAGCATCAGATCTTCTGCTTAAACTCACCCCACTCTATTACCATTTCCTTTATAATTATTTGCTTCCTTCCAAAACCATACTTCTTTTGTTAATTTTCTCCAGTAAACTCCAGCCTCCTCTTGCCTACTTTCTATACCTCTACTTGTAGTCATCCCTATAGGTAAAATCTCCTTTGTCCAATACCATGCCGGTTTGTTTCTCGAACACTTTCTGCTACTTTATGAACATTATATTCTGTATGGTTATTGTTAATCTCCTTAATGGCCTGCATCCTACTCTCTCCTTACTTCTCAGACTTTCCTGTCCCCATTTCATCATCACCCCCTTAACACTCTGACTTATAACCGTCTGCTTGCATTATGTATATAAGCCTTAATTGTGTCTAAAATATCCATTCATAACATGTAATCATAAAACACCTTATTCTATTGGGAGAAATCGCTTATGTCACTCTTGCCCTCTTCCCCTCTCAAAAAATTCCTTCAACTCTTTATAAATTATAGTCTATGACTTCATCTCTAGTTGATAAAAATATGTCAGACCTGTATAACCACAAAAAATAAATAAAAACACACTGCATAGTACTCCACACTACTCAGTACTTTATTAATCAGTTTAGCTCTTTCAATCCTTGATAAACTGGAACTTCATCAGAACAAAAATAACAACACTTCCCTCCCTTAAATACAATGTCCCAATAATTAATCAAATATATTAAAAAATACAAACTGCATAAGAACATCACCCAAACAATGAGCACAATATTTAAAACCTATAACTAACTATAATCATAAACACTCATAACATACAAATTTTTATATGATGCAACATTAATTCATTAAAAGTCTGACCTATACATAAAACGAATGGGACTAGAAACATGTCCACTGCTTGTATCTTACTGTCCATAGCCCTACCAAAAGCTTCCAGCTTCTCAATTTTGGTATTACCTTTTGTTTAGTCGCTTCCCACAAATCCTTAGCCACCATAATAAAATCAGTTTTAATCCATACACCTAAATACTTCATCTTATCACATCCCTACAAATATGAGTATTACTGTACCAATTCATGTACTGTTATAACTTTTGTTGAATCTTCATTTAATTTATACATGTTTTCATAAAATATCTGTAATAATGTCTCTGTAGTATATTCCACAACACCGAGATATAATTTCCTGGATTTATCAAGTACAAAATAATATCATCTGTGAATAAAGCTAACATTCCTTGATTACCATACTAGTTATATCCTGGTTTCTACATTCCTCTGCTTTATGCAGATTTTCATAACATTTCCAGAATGTTTCTAATACCTCTATAGGATCTCTGGTTATTTTTATTGTTATTTTATTGCCTAAGTCTGGCAAAAAATCATTCCTACTTTCTGTTCCCAAAGATTTTCTGCTAAAAGTTTTTGTGCGCTGGAATTATCAAAAATATTTGATTTACAGTATCCCTTCTAAACTCATCCATGTTATCCAAATACTCCTTTAACTTCCCTTTAAAACTTTGCAGTTGCTCCTCTTCTTCTTTTCTGAGATTCACCTTAATCTTTAATACTTTAACCTTTGTCAATCCCTCTAAGTCATTCCTATTACTTTCCCCATACCTCCTTCACTCTTATTCCTACCACATTTTAAACTCCATTTTCATTTTATCTCACTCACTAGCTATCCTCTCAAAAAATATCTTTCCTAATAATTCTTAAATCAGTTCAACTACTCATTCTTTAAATTACTCTCTTTAACAGATAAGTGGGAAAATGCCAATGGATCATTTTTGCTTCATTATCCTGTATCTTAGTTTTTATCACTGCATGATCTGAAATAGTTATTAGATGTGTGCTGAAGCTTTCAATTAAATGCACATGATCTTGGGGAACAAAATGTATTTTTTTCTGTGGAATATAATTTTTATTCAGTCTAGCCCATTTTTTGTACCTTAGGGAATAATATGTAAATTCTGTCCGAGTTCCTACTACTGAGTGAATGTCTTCCACACCAAATATTTTCATTAATGTCTTCAGATATCTAGCCTCTTTTGTTATACTTCCCTTCTTTCCCCCATTACATCTTCGCTTCTTCTTTCGGCTTTTTCCCGGTTAGGGGCCACCACAGCGGATAACCTGACCATTCATGATTGGCAGTGGAGTTTTTACGGTGTTGAGTTGCCAGCCCAGCACCCGACCTTCCACAGAAGGCACACACACGCACACACTCATGCTTAAGGCTAATTTAGAGTGCCCAATCCACCTACAGCATGTCTCTGGGATGTGGGAGGAATGTGGTCACCCCATTACATCTTCGCTATTTACTGCAAATTACATCCCTATTCTCATACATAAAATATTTCCTGTTGAAAGCTGATTATTTTTCCCCAAATTTTCTTGATCTCCATAACAGCAGTTTCAGATAGATTATAAACATATGCCAGCATAATCATCCTCTTTGTTAGCCCCTTATTACCACAAATTTGCCATTATTATCTTTTTTTTACCTCTTCTATTACTACTGGAGCATCTCTAGTAATCAGTATTATTGCTCCCATTTTTCTTTTCCCTCATATTCTGCTGGATGTCCACCCTGAAATTGTTTCTTTAAGAAATTTTCATACTTTCGTCTATCCATCTGCAATTCTATTTAAAAATGGACTGCAGATCTCTACTCTCCCATCTAATCCTACCCAGGATAGTAACGCAGAAATCCTCATTACTAAGCTTCAAATCAACATAAACAAATCCTTATACATTACCTGCATTTATATACCACCCGGAAATAATATCACTACAATTGAGGCATTTCTTAGCTGGCTGTCTTCTACTTACCCCCAAGAAACAATAATACTAGGTGACTTTAATATGGATTGGAAAAGTGTTAGTGCTAATAATCCTACCTCTCATATTAACCTCCATGGATTTACCCAAACTATAACCTCTACAACCAGAATTAACAAACCTAACAAGAAAGAGAGTACCTTAGACTGGATTCTCATAAACAAAGTGAAACAATCATACAAAACAGGAATCCTGCCTGATGATATAAGTGATCATTCCTTGACCTACATTACTAGAGAAAAGAAAGACTTCCCAAACCTCCCTATCATTAGGACAGCACACTCTATCAAACACTTTAAGACAGAATTATTTCAAACTGAGCTTAAAGCATGCAACTGGAGACCATTAAAATCCCTCCCACTTGAACAGGCAGTACAGTATTTTAACACTGCATTCTTATCTATCCTGGATAAGCATGCTCCCAAACATGCCATTAGAATGAAGTCTAACCCATCCCCATGGCTTTCTAATGAAACTAGGAATCAAATTATACTTAGGAACAAAGTCTGGGCTAAATGGAGAACCTATAGAAATAGCTCTGATCACCTATATTATAGGCAGCTCAGAAACAGTACAAAAAAAGCTATACTTACAGATAAAAAAAATACTATTGTAAACTTCAGCAAACTCATGAAAATAATCCCCAACAGTTCTGGTCTTGTATAAATAAGCTCCTTTCCCCAGGTAAGTCCCGAACACCCACCCCACTTGATGCAGATCCAAATACTCCCCATCAAACTGCCAATACCTTCAACTCTTTCTTCACTGACACTATACAATCTCTAGCTACTCAACTTATCTCAGAAAACTCCAGCATTCCCATCAACTTACCACACTCTTTCTCAAAATTCCAACTACAACCCATCTATACCTCTCTCATCTATAAACTTATACAAAAACTTAAGCCATGTACTCCATCTGCTGACCAACTTCCTTCTCAATTTCTCCAAAAGCAGCTAAGGAAATTGCTTACCCTATATCTATCCTTATAAATAGGACAATCCAGGAAGGAACCATCCCAAATATTTGGAAAATCTCCCACATTATCCCCTTACATAAAGGTGGGAACTCCAATGATTATTCTAACTATCGGCCAATTGCTCTCATCACCCCTAGCAAAAATTATGGAAAAATGCATTCACAAACAACTTCTATGCCATCTCTCTCAACACAACTTAATAGCACACTGTCAACATGGCTTTAGACCATCACATAGTACCACTACTGCCCTTCTATCCTTCACAGATACCATCAATAGAAATCGTAACAAAAACCTCCTCTCATCTGCACTTTTCATTGACCTCTCTAAAGCTTTCGACATGGCTAACCATACCCTCTTAATCAATATTCTGGAATCTCTTTCCTTTGATTCTCTAGCCTTAAAGTGGTTCAGATCATACCTCAGCAATAGACAACAAGCAGTCCTCTGGGAAAATCAAGTCTCATCCTTTCTACCTGTTACCATTGGGGTCCCTCAGGGATCTATTCTTGGTCCACTTCTCTTCCCCTTATTTATTAATGATCTCCATGTAGCAATTCCACAAGCCACTTGTATTCACTATGCGGATGACTCCACAATAATATGCTCATCTACCTCTCAATCTGAACTATATTCTCTTACTCAATATGTCTTCAACACTGTAGAAACATGGTTTACCAAACACTGTCTCCTTCTCAATGCTAAAAAAACAAAACTCCTTCTCTTTACACCCACCACTAGGTCTTCCCCATTAGACTTTTCAATCTCTTCAAATAATGGAACTGTTATTCTCCCTGATACTACCACTAAACTTCTAGGTATAACTATTGATAATAATCTCTCATTTGATTACCATATAAACAACACCATTAAAACAGTAAACAGAAAAATAGGCTCCTTATACAGAATAAAACCCTTTTTAACCTCAGCAGCCAGAGCCAAAATTGCCCACTCCCATCTAATCTCAAACCTCCTGTATGCTTCACCTATATTTACCAACCTTAAGAAAACCGACCTTAACAAATTAGCAACCTCCTATAATAATATCGCCAGATTTGCTACTGGCAATCCCTTCAGAACCCATCACTGTACTAATCTTAGACAACTAAATTGGCTCGAATTCCAAAACCATCTGATTATCCCCCAACTCACAATTGCCCACAAGTTATTTTACCAGCCCAATAATACCCCTATACTCTCAAAACTTATAGTCCCATATAATAATCTGAACTCCCTACGTTCTTCTAGCAAACCTCTTGCCAGTTTAACAAAGTCTAATAATACAGCTGGTGACTCTCTATTTACCAACACAGCAGGAAAACACTGGAACCTTCTACCCACTGAACTAACTCTAACTACATCCTTACCACTCTTTAAACAAAACCTTAGAAAATATCTTCAAATGCACTGGCTATGCCCTTGTAGTAACCCTGACTAACCATCTTCTTCACCCCTCTTTCTTCCTCTTCTTGCCATACTTCCAAACCTTTACATGCTTTTGACTTGTAAATTAGACTGACCCTATTTAAACTCTAATAATCTTAGCTTTTAAATACTACTACCTCATATGATCTACTGTATATAACTCTTACTTTTCTGTTTTGAGCTGTCTTAGACTAGCCTGGTCAACAAATGTAAAATAAATAAAAAATAAAAATAAAATCTGTGTCTCTTAAGACTTTGCTATTTGCGCCCTGTACCTCTTACTATAATTCAATGCTCTTTGCCTTTTTAATGTGTCTGTAAGGACACTTCCATTTCATGATAATATGGATAGAGTAGTCATTATGGCAGCAAATTATTATTCCCACCTATTACACATGACAGTGCTTTTGAATGAATATTTCCACCTTTTAACTTACAAGCAGATATTAATGCTTGGCAGGCTGATCTCTTATGTAGTTGCTTATTCCTATCTCCATTTAAACCTATGTTATATTTTCAAGACTTTTTGCATAAGCGAAAACACTCAAACAAAAACTAGATTTTTAGAACTCTTCACCAGCTTTTAACTTAGAAAATCATGTTTTTCCCTCTAGATATCAGCAGTTGTTACAAACTGACAGCTGCACCCATAGGTATTAACAAATCTAAAATTACGGTTAACCATGCTAAAGCACATTACAGCCTGTGTTCCCACTTACATTAATTGTCTGTTGTTTTTCTTATCTCCTTTCCTTCCTAGATGTGAAAAACAACTTGTATGCTTTCAGTAAACAATCGTTTTAAGTACTAGGGGAAAAGGTGCAATTGCTAGCTTTAAATAACTAAACTAAATTATGTATTGATATTAGTAAATGCATTACAGTACAAATGCTACTAGAAAGGAAACTGCTTGTATAATTTACTCACTTTCCCCAATTTAAAACTTCATTTATTTTTAAATGAATTGCTTGTCAATGTACCTTTAAATGTTAATTACACTGTACCTTATATCCCACGCTCAGTAAACACTGTTCAGAGTCCAGACTTCTCATGATTAATTGCTTGCACCTGCAGACTTTCCATGTCTAAGGAAAAGCAGTAAATGTCTTTGCAGATGCTCAAAAAAATACTTGTAAATTTCACCAAGAAGTCAGGCCTCTCATGATTAACTGCCTGCGCCAGTAGACTTTGTGTCTCTCACTGAAAGCCTTTGCTAATGGAAAACAAGCTAATGACTTTACAGATACAAAAACTCACTATTATTTTCCATGCCTTTCATCATTTTATCTTATTTCTCAAGCCTATATGTTTAAAAATCCTTGATTATAACTCTAGATGTCCACATTTATAAAACCAATGGAAATTATCTTAGTTCTATATATACTGTGGTTAATACACTTTTACTTCCCCCGCTCCAGCAGCCCATAAACTCAACATTATAGTTATGTAAACTTGCTTCTGTCTTGCCTTTTCTTACTTTGTTATGATCTAAATCCTGGATACCTTACAACTAATAAAAAGTACTTTCTTGTTTTACTGTCTTTAACATGTACAGTAGTCAGACTGTATGCTATAGAAGATGGCTGTGCAATGTAACATGCAATTTACTTCATGAAATTTGTATACAAATATTAGTAAGAACAAAAACTGTTTTACTTTTGATTATTTCTTCAATCCGTTTAGTGTCCTTTCGAACATTACTGAAATAAAGTAGGGTGTATGCTTTATATTCCAGCCACCAGTTTAACACAGTCAACAAAATTCCAATCTTTTTTCAGCCACTTCCTGCAAAGCCACATTTTACATGCCTATTTTTATATTTAACAGGACTGATGTTTTATAGTCTTACGTTTATTTACTAATTTCACAATGTTGCTGCATTTGTTCTTGATCCTATCCATCTCCCAACACCAGACTGTGGTTCAAGTCCAAAACATTCCTGGTTGTTCTAATCAGCTTCTGTGAATTTTTTCTGTCACTCAAATATTTTCATTTGGAACAATGCAAAAAGTTTCACTAGCAATGGCTCTTTATGAGCTTTGTTACTGTTAGAAGAATGAGAAGCACAAGTCCCTTTCTGCTTTCTGGCTCACTCTTTGTTGACTAAACATTTTTTGTTTTCATCCTTTGCCTGTTCTGCATCCTAAATGTCTTTGGACCACCAGGAAAAACGTACATATTCTGAACCCAGCTTGAATCTCACCCCGTGACATTCCCTGAATGCTGGGATAAACTTGCTTCTCTTTTGCATAGTGTACAATAAATAATCATTTTTCACAAACACCCTGCTGTCCAGAATTTTTAATATTTTTCTCTTCTGCCATAATTTGCCGGGAGTAACTCTTTCTGCTGATATGACTGCATCTTTATAAATTTAGATGTTGGCTACCTTCTCGTGGCAAAATTTGGAACATACACAGAATGTGCCCTCCCAATTAACAAACCGTTCTGTGGACCACCGACCAGTCCAGTTGTTTATTTGCACTTTTATCTGCCTCTAAAAAAAATCTACCACTATCCAAACAATCTGCAACTCATTCTGCCACTTCATTACCCTTTCCTTAAAATACGAACAGCATTATCTTATACTAGCTAAAGCCACATGGCTGCCATTTCAGCAATGAGCTAATCTACTTCTTGGCTCCCAACTTTTCCAGCTGTTAGAAGAAAATCCTTATACTTATCTCTCCTCTAGAGTACTTAGATTGCCTCCATCGCATAACCTTAGATCTTACAGTCATTCAAGACCTCTTTTACAAGCACTTAAAGCCAGTCTTCAATGCTCTAACCATTTTCTTTCACCACTTAGACCCAAACTCTGGAGGGATTTTCCCCTCAACTCTTAAAGACTTTTCTAACTCCTTCTCCTTTCAGGCACAATAACATTTCACAGCACAAACTGCTTGTAAATGCTCTGCTTCAGGTCACATAACCTAGTGTCCATAATAACTGTCTATCATTTTCACTAGAGCATTTCTTCTATGACTCCTAACATGTTACTACTTTTAAAAGATGGAAATATTGTACATAGTGGCTTTCTGTTGACTACTTTCTTAAATCATTTTTTCTATTGTATATAAACTATATTTTTGTTTTTTACTGTCCTCTTTTATTGCACAAATTATTTTTATTTTTTTCCATTTGATGAGGGTCACATTCTGGGCTGAGACTGAAATTGGCTCAGTGGGATCTGTGAGCCACTTCAGTTAACAAACCATACAAATAAATAAATAAATGCACTCTATTCCTTTTAGTTTCTCTGGTAAAGCACAAAATCTCACATTTTCTCTTCCTGCTCTGTCTTCTAATTCTTTTATTTTTGAAACAACTCTTCTTTCTCCTGCACCACTGCTTTATTCTGTCACCCCTTCCACCTCCCTTTCAGATGTCTGTGGGCTAAAATACTGCACTGATTCAGGGTAATAGTGTTATTAACTTGCAGTGGATAATAGATTGTTCTACATTACAGTAGAGAGTCGATTATTTGAACTAACTGGGACCTAGGGTAGTTCGGATAATCAAATTGTTCGGATAATCAAACATATAATTGAAATGGGTAAAAAAAAACTTCTAAAATCTTGTTTTTTTCTGCATGCAGGAATACACTTTTCAACCATTCAGTGATTCCAATGGACAATAAAGAATATTTTTCACATACGAGCTGGCTACAAGCTCAAAAAACATGCTCAGGTAAATACATATAATGTTTATATTTTTAGACTTTATGATTTTTCCTACCCGAAAACTTTGGAAGATTGGTTCTGATAACTGACTGTTCTGATAATCGATGTTCAGATAATCAACTCTCCACTGTATTTGCAAAAATGTATTTTATGCAAGGTCATGAATCATGTGTACTTGGTTTCCTCAAATGCTATGTCATGTACAGCTTATCAATGAGTCTTTTAGAAAAGGGGTAGTGGCCATTTACCCCCCTTCCACATTTAAAATTAGACAGGAGCAGCCCCCCCTCATTACTTACTGAATCAACAATATGCAGTCATAGATACAAACTGTCACTAGACACAACAAGAGGACTGACATGTATTATGTTTAAGTGTGTAGCAAATTAGTGCACAGTACAAAATGATATGCAAGCATAATTCCTGAATACAGTTTAAATGTCATATAAATGGAAAATCCTACAACGATACACCACTATACAGGAAATGCAGTTACTAACCGTTACTGATCGGTCGTGAACTGAACTAACTTGTGTTGGTGTCCTCAGAAGGAATGTATACAACTAAATCACACCTGCCCACTATAACTCAAATACCCCTTGAATCACAGCACTCCTACCTCCTTACTTTACCTTAACTACCAGGGATCTTACCCATAGGTACTATCACTTGTTGCTCCTTTGGCTCATTCAAAGGACAATGTTCCTCTTCTTATTTGATATCTCACCAGTAATCTCTGTGTTATCCCTAAAGGGTCTATATTAAAGCATGAAAATGCTTCTGAGCAAATACGGAAACAGCGACACATATTCATCGAATCGCATTTAAGCGATTCGATGAATATGTCATAGGGCAAGAAGACAGTTGGCCAACTTCATAGAGTTGCCCTTTCCTTCCTTACAGTGCGATCTCGGAGTTGGTATATTTAGTTAGGGTGGTGTAGGGCGTTGGTGGGTGTGGGGGGCAGAGCCCTCACCTGTTAATGGTGTTAAATTATTTTTTTTTAGTGAACAGCTACATAAGTTTTTTCCCTAGGGAAATATTCGATTACATGGCCGTTCGCTATTTTCAGGTTTCGTGCATTATGTGTCGACTTTAAGTAGTCGCACATATGCACTTTCGGTCTTATAATGTAAACCCATCCCTAAACACTATATAGCTTGATAGCTTCCTGTATCACCCTCTCTTTATACTGGCACATGTTCCAATGACAGTAGCAATGCCCACTCTCCTCTTCCCTATCACTGTTTGCTGCTGCCCTATCTTCCTTCCAATATTCCTTGCACAATATAGTTATACTACTCAGCCATAATCCACATCACCTTCATCTGTTATCTGCCACAACCTAACATCTGAATACTTACATCTTATACTGTAACTCTGACACCCTTCTCTTATTCAGTCTTAGATTAATGATGAGTTTCCTGAAATGCTTCAAATTAAATCTCAAGTAGAGATGGACTTCCTCTTGGGAGGTTTTAGATATGTCACAATGTTGCAGAACATTCTTACATGTAGCACAGATTGATAACAAGGCACCTGGTACGGACTATCACATAAGGAGAAATTACAGACAATGAAAAGAACAGTTGTCTAAGTTAAGCTTACCATAGCAGTAGATGTTTGCATGATCACTGCTGCAATAGTCTTAGCAATATGGGTTTATATCCTGTCAATGAGATAACAGACAGACTGCGTCCAAAGCTGCAGGATATCTTCCATGTGCTCAAACTGTCAGGCGGCTTGAGCTGAGATGAATAAAAGACACGTTTGGGTACAAAGCCCTTCACAGCTCTCCTGCCAGCACAGTGATGGAGGCTTAGGCCTGAAAGGAAAATGCTATGAACAACAACAACAACAAAAAAAAAAGCCCACAACCTGGCATAAAAAACACACCAAAGGGGCTATGGAGGGAGGGAGCGGCTACTGCAGCAGTGATCATTCAAGCTTCTACTATTATGGTAACTTCTACTTTCACATCTAACTCCTCTAGTGCACACTGCAGTGTTTAGGATAAACCATTTTTTTTTCATTTTACCTTTAAGCATCCCTGTGACTAGCACTTTCTCTAAAACCTGCTGAAAAGCACTAGGAAGCCTTAAACTGATACAAGCACTCAACTCTCCTTGTTAATAAGGAGAAATTAATCGTAGGCACTAAACAGCCTATAACTGCAAAGTACCTTGCTAAGGTAAGGGAAAACAGCTCTTGTACTTTACAAAAAAAAGCACCAAACCAGGCATGTCCAAGGGTCAGCTTCTGGTGATTTCTCCTGTCCACCTGGTGAATCTGGGTATACTGGGGCAATGCAGCAATTACCTCATGTACACAGACAACCCTCTCCTCCTACCACCCAACACTACAACCTGCGAGAGATGCACTTACATAGCCAAATTGGAAGCAAAGCTCTCTCCACCCAAGATTGTGCTAGACAGTCAAAAGGAGAAGGTTACCATCTGCACTACATCTCAAGCAACACACAGCCCTTATAAACCCACACCACCAACACCCTCACATAACAACACAAAACCCTCATATATGGAGGCCCTTAACAGTAACCTGCCCAAGCAACAAGGACCTCCGAAGCTGAAATGCAAACAAACATCAATCACAACCAAAGTGTCACATAGCTTACAACACCAGTGTGCCACCCAACAACAGCCCCTAAGGCAAGACAATGTACCCAACACTTTAGTCATAGGTGACTCTATAGTCAGGCACACTGATGTCCCACTCACCAGGTTGAACAAGGAGAAAATTACACTCAGCTGCCTGTCAGGTGCCAGGATCTGCCAGATAACGCATGCACTCAAGTCACTCCACAACAAGTACAAATATGACTCTGTCATTGTCCATGTTGGAGTGAATGACTTGAGATGTACCTCCCTGGACTACATGCAAAGAGACGTGGAAGAGCTCTCGGATCATGTGGCCCAGGCAGGTATGACCCTAGCCCTGAGTAGCATCCTGCCTTTGCCCACAATGATACCACAGTATATGGACAAAATGAATGGCTTCAACAATTGGCTAAGCTTCTGGTGTCATTCAAAGGGGATCCAGTATCTGTCTCCCTGGGACGACATGATTGACAGACCACGATGCTTTGCCAAAGATGGTCTGCACCTGTTGCCCCTGGCATTCAGGTTACTGGCTAAGGCTCTTGCCACCCCTAGAGTGTTTTTTTAGGCAAAGTTCAAAGGACAAAACCACCACCGTAACAGGTACAAGCATGCAAAATCTGAAGGTAATGCTATTCAATGCTAGAAGTCTAAACCTCAAAATGCACTCTCTCGAGGCACTCCTAAAAATGGAGAATATCGATATCTGTGCAGTAGTTGAGACCTGGTTCAAGGCTCCAGACAGCACCCCTGCAATAACAGGCTATAACTCTTACCACACTTTTCGGCCACCAAACCAGGACCGAAACACTAAAGATGAAGGAGTGTCCATATTCACCAAGGATATTCACACCACCAGGCTAGTTGTCCAACACAATGTGTCTGAAATTCCCCAAGTGCAACTAACACTAGATAAGACTGCAATCCAAACTGTAGCTTGCTACAGATCCCTCACCATGCTCCAAGATTCTCACTACAGCTTTCTAAACATACTGGAAAATATTAAGATATAACCAAACATCCTAATACTGGGTGATTTCAACTACCCTGTCATTAACTGGGAAAACAACTCGTGTACCAACACCTTTGTCCAACGGTTCTTGGAATTCATAAATTCCAATGCCCTGGATCAACTAATCTATAGTCCCACCAGGGGCTCCAATATCCTAGACTTGGTCATTACCAACATGGGAAATCGATGCTCCACACCTATAGTCACCCCCTAGTTGGTCAGGTCTGACCATAAACTAATAACCCTTGACATCCACATCCCTCCCCCACCCCCCAGTAAGGAAACCTCGTAAAAAACTTCTCCAAAGCCAACTTCATGCTACTCAAGTCAGAAGTGACAAACTTCATCACACCCATGCAGACGGCAACTGAAGGTTCGACTGCGGAATCCTACACTAAGGCACTGTATGAGCACATCCACTAGTGCATGAATCGTGCCATCCCAAATAGAACCAAGATGCTCACCTCCAAAAAAAGGAACAAACTTTACAACAAAAGGAAGAAACTGTTGCAGAAAACAGGAAAATCCCAATATGCAAAAAAACTCCCTTACCAGCCTCAGTAAGAAGCTGAGATCCTTCATAAAATCCCCCAAAGCTAGTTACGAAAATAAAATTGCCAAAGATTCCACAGACAACCACAAGGAATTCTATAGCTATGTCAAGAATCTAAATGGCAATGCTCAGATCTGCTCTGAGCTACAACAGAATGGCATTAAATATACTGATCCCAATGATATTGCCAATATCCCAGCAGGTCGATTCAGTGCCAACTTCATCCCCCTCTCACCCCCTAAAGGGGCCATGTTAATACCAAAAGATTGCCAGATTCCAGTAATAAGGGCCACACATGTAAAAACCACACTCTCCAAAGCTAAGAATACAGCATCCATGGGACCAGACGACATGCCGGGCTGTGTACTACATGAACTACAAAATGAACTGGCACCTCACCTAAGTGTCATGTTTAATTATAGCCTCACCTCAGGCTTCATGCCCACTGAGTGGCACACAGCTACAGTTATCCCACTCCACAAGGGGGGATCCACCTTGGATCTTGGGAACTACTGCCCCATCAGTCTGACGAGCCTGATCTGCAAGGCCATGGAATGTATTATCATGGAACTTATAAACAAAGACATTGGCAACCTTCAAACACTGGACCCCACCCAGTTTGGGTTTGTGAAGGGCCGATCTTGTCTCCTGAACCTGACTGACTTCTTTGAATCAGTCTCCAGAGCTGTGGATGAGGGTAAGGCAGTCCACACAGCTTATCTAGACCTCGCCAAGGCCTTCGACACCATCCCCCACTCTGGAATCATAGATAAACTTACTAAGCTGAGCATTAATCTCTACATCACTCGATAGGGTTACCAGATGGCTTACTGACAGAACCAACACTGTAAAAGTAGCCGACTCCAAATCCATCTCCAGCCAAGTGAGAAGTCAGTACCTCAGGGTTCAGTCCTGTGACCGCTCTTGTTTGGCATCTACTTCTCTGAAGTACAGGCCAACACTAAGGGACTCCGGCTAACAAAGTTCGCAGATGACTGCAAACTGGGAGCCATTACTGAATCCCCAAACGATGTGGATATTCTACAAAAGTACCTTACAGAAACAGATGCTTGGTGCCAGCGCCATGGGCTCAAGCTCAATGCCAACAAATGTACAGTTATCCCCTTTGGGAAAAAACATGAAGCCGTAAATTGCCACATAGGTTGGCAGTACACTAAACACAGAAAGTGTGATAAGAGACTTAGGGACACAGGTGGACAGTGGTCTCACCTTTGATAACCACATCGTCACAACAGTCAGGAAATCCTTCTATATGGTACACCTCATCACTAAGGGCTTTTCATCCAGACAAAAGGAGGTCATTGTTCCACTGTACTCATCCCTCATTAGACCCATTATAGAATACATAGACCCATTTGGTATGTACCTCTCAAGGCATCTGCAACACCTGGAAAGGCCGCAGAAATACCTCACTAAAAGAATCACAGGCCTAAAGCAGATGCCTTATGCTGACTGTCTAAAAAAACTTCAGCTATACTCTGTCGCATATCATCTACTCAGAAGCGATCTCTGCTTAACATACAAGGCTATGTCAAACCCACAGCTGCTGGACATGCTACACTTAAAGAAATCTCAATCCCTCAGAGCCACACGCTCCAGGGATCTAAACCTTGTCATCACAATGAACAAAACATGCTGGAGGGACAGATTCCTGACCCAGAGACTCCCCACACTCTGGAATAGACTGCCCATACGTGTCAAGCAGAGCGCCTCTTTGGCCTTATTCAAAAGGAACCTTGATGATTGCATGGGAGATAGGAAATTCACTGTAGAAATCAAACCACAATGAATCACTAGTAACCAAAAAAGTTTCAGTAACCTTGAATCCTTGGATTTTCAAATAAACGTCTTTATTCAAACACAGGACCAATACAAGAACCAAAAATTCTTCACGTAGGCACTAAGCGCTTTCACCCTTTCGTCCTAGGGCATCATCAGAGTACAAATTCTAGTAAATCATCATCCCTTAAATACATACTCCTAGATAATTAATTATGTAATTATCCAATTAAAACAATTATCTCATAAAATAAAAGGTATAGTCAAAGAAAGAAGTTAAAGTCATGTAACCTAGCCAGACCATAAAACAGTATAACTAGTAACATATTAAAAAATATATATAAAATATCCAGTGTATGCAATGCATATCTTGAAAACGCCAGAAATATCATATAATGAATAATGACAATAATAATAGATAAATATTGAATAAATATTATTAATTAAAATGTATATTATATAAAATATGTATGAGTATATGTGTATATATATTGTTTAATAAATATTAATAAATAGTTGTAAATGTAAGGAAATTCACCCCAGGAATCATGTCAGTCGCCCTGATAGACAGGGGTCCATGGAAGTAAATATTGTGGGAAGAAACAGCCAGGGAATTATTATGGCTAGGCTTATATAGGCCCTAGGGCCGATAGCCTATAGCCTAGTACCAACCTATGAACTTACACAGCTGTACTAGTTTTACTATCATATAGTTGACAGTCAAAATAAATTCATACCTTAAATGTCGACTAAAAACTTCGACTCAGAATGTCAAGAAGGTCAGAATGTTGCAAACACACTTCCTGTTGCAAATTCGACCTTTCTCAACATCCACAGACTGCAGTCCAACACTGCACATGACCAGGCATGAAGATTGTGCAGGGGGCAACCCCCCTGCACCCCCACACTCCCTGCAAATTATATATTACAACTTTGAGATCGTACTACAGTGGGAAAAAGGGTAAATTTCCCGATCCCCAGTGTACAGCGATCTCTAGTTACAAGATCAACCTTATATTCGCAAATGCACTGTGCATTCGCTGAACCAGGACTCACACAAATGAAGGTTCTGCAACACGGGATGCAGCCAACCATAATTCGACATCCTGTGGTCGCCAAACCTTCACTCAAAATTGTGAAAGTAAACCCTGTACTATATATGGATGGATTATCTTAGCTAACTCCATTGGGAGGTAGAAAAAAATAGTTCAGGTGTCCCTGGGCTTGATCTGGACCTAGAGAAGGAATCAAGCTTATAGTGTTTTATAAAAGTATGTACAGGGGACCAAGTAGCACCTTCTAGAATACTTCTAGAATCCAACCCTTTCCAAAAAGCCATAGATTAAGCCAAGGCCCTGGTAGAGTGGCTCTTGACTCTGTCTGGAACAGTTTTGTTATGGTGAGTATAATACAAGGTAATACAGCCTTTGACAGTCATTTCAAAATAGTACCTGAGTTGTCTGTGGAAATCTAATGTATGGCGTATCCTTTCTCCCTCATTTTTAGCTTCCGGAAAGAAAACCATGAGATGGATATTTTGGATTAAAGTAAACTCGGATACCACTTTAGGCAAAAAAAGAAGTATTAGTTCTCAAAAAAAAAATGTGTCTGGAAAATGAGATATGGTTGACTTACCAAAAGAGCTTGCAGCTTAGATACTCTTCTTGCAGAGGTCAGAGCAATCAGTAAAACAGCTTTCCATGTTAAGAACCTCAAGTCAGCCAAATTATCTGGTTTAAATGGAGCAAGGGTTAGCTTTTTTAACACAAAATTAAAATCGGAAAGAGGGGCCACTGGTTTTCTTGGATGTCTCTTATGCAACACTCCTTTCAAAAACATCTTTTAATACCTTTATTAAATTGTCACTTAAGACACAGGCAATCAGACATTAACAGAAAAGAAAACAGACCATATTAACATTTTCCATTTACATACATTATACATCACATATCTTTTCTTTCTTTGTAATTGTCATAAGTCTAACATTACATAAACCAACTGCTGAATTACTGCCTTCCCTTAAACCTCACTCTCTCCTCCTCCTGATCATTATTCTGCATGTATTGTCGCTACAATTTCCATTTATTTCTATGTAATTTGCTCCTTCCCTTTTCTAAAGGCCCTCTTGCAGTTCTTTTATCTCTTTTAATAATATTTAGTGCTTCAAATATAGTTGGTTTAGATTTTGATTTTGCTTTTCAAGCAATTGCTTTTTTGGCAGCTTTCTATTAATTGTTTTTTTTGGCAGCCCTTTCAAAAACATTTTGACATCAGAATGCAATGAAAGAGGAGGATCTACGGGCAGACATGCTGAAATGGTCAATAAATGAACCGTGATGGAGGAGTAAGTAAGGCCATAGGATAGTAACTACCCAAATACGGTAAAACCAGAAAACAACTATCCCTGAATGGGTACCAGTTGTGTTGTTGGCATAAACTAAAAACCTTTTTTTCATGTGCTAATATATGATTTTCTAGTAGGAGGCTTTCTTGCCTCTATTAGCTCCTACTGCACATCTTCAGTAAACAGGTGCCTATAGAAATTAAGACCCTGTCATCCAGGCAGTCAGTTGAAGCTCACTGGGGTTAAGGTGTATCAAACACTCTTGATCTTGTGTGAGTAGAATCATTCTGTAAGGAAGCTTATGGTAATTGTCCTTAGTCATTTCCAAAAGAAAAGAGAATATCTGTTATCTGGGCCAGAAGGGAGTCATCACAAAGATTATGGGGGATCCTTCGAAATCATCAGATGTACCCTTGAAATCAGTGAAAAGGTTGGAAAAGCATGCAGGAACATTCTTGTCCAAGAAAAGGAAAAGGCATCTATCTTCCAGGCCTTCTTGCATGTAGTCCTGGAACAGAATATTTTGCAGCTGATTGTTCAGATAGGAGGCAAACAGGTCTACTTGAGCAACTCCCTAAAGACAGATCAAATGTTGGAAGATACTTTCCATTTGTGAGGCTCTGCTCTTGTTCTGTTCAGCTTAACTGCCACAAAGTTTTGTTTTGATGGAATGTAGGATGCCTGTAAAGTAAGACTGTGCCATGATGCCATATTCCAAGCTAAAACAGAGACTGCAAAGGGATTACAACCTGGTCCCCCCTTGCTTGCTCATGTAGTACATGACAGAGATATTGTCTGTAACAACTTGAAGAGGTCCAAAGAACCAAAGATGATTCATAGAGTTGAGTGCCTTGATCAGGGCAAGCATTTATTTTATATTTATGTGTTTGCATCTGTCCTTGGTGTCCAAAACACGTGGCACTTTTACCCTTCTGAAACTGCTCCCCAAGCAAAGTTGGAGACATCTGTGGTGGCTGATTGCTTTGGAGCAGGGAGAGAGAAGGGAAGACCTGGGTTTAGAGAAATTTGCTGTCTTCACCAAGTGATTTATTTTCTGACAAACCCCAGCACTGGCATTTTGAAAATACAAAGGATGTTGGCGTTGGAACCAAAGAGACTTTAGATAGCATTTTATCTTTCTCATGTTGAGTCTTCCCAAAGGTATCATGAGAACATAGATGCGATGAGACTCCAAATCCTGTCTTGTTCCCTCAAAGTGACTGAAGTCTAAGTGGAAAACCCTACAAATAGCTCTAGATATAGCTATATTTTTGCTGTGGAAAATAGCTCTTTGAACTGAGGTGTCTAGCTAACACCCCAGGAACATGGATGGAAGTCTAAAAAGACATTTGAATATGGTGAGTGAAAAAAGCTTTTTGAATGTTCTCTTGAAATCTCAGCTTGTGTAAGAGATCCTTCTCCCAAGTGAGAGATCCCTGACACATTAAAAAAGACTCTGCAAAGATAAGCAAGTCATCTAAATATGGAAATATTTGGATATCCTGTAGCCTGCAATGAGTTACAACTGGAGTTAGACATTTTGTGAATATTCTTGGTGCAGTGGATAGTCTACAAAGTGTACGGCAGATAACTGATAATGTGATCCAGACAGACAAAACCATAAGAACAGAAGGCTGGATGAACAGGGATGGGATGATAAGCATCTTTTAAATCAAGTGTTACTAGAAAATTTAAAAGAAGAAGAAAAGGCAATAGGTTGTGACGTGACAGCATTCTGAACTTGGGCACTATCACAAACAGGTGTTTGAAAGAAAGATCCAGAACTGCTCTCTAATCATCTTCTTTCTTTGACACTAAAAACATCCTTGCATAAAAACGCTTCCTAACCTGGGAAGGTGCAACTGGTTCTATCGCACCTTGAAACAGCATGCTTTGACAGACGGGGAAACAGAGGTATCAGCCTAGAAATTCAAAATTCTGAAAATCAAAGTTGCGGAAGCATGGACTTTTTTCCTATACCTACCAATAATGCTTCCATCCTTGTCAGAATAAGACTGGAATTAATCAAATGCTTAAGAGCAGTAGGATTAGCTAAAGGTATAGCTGCTGGGTTTGGTTAGAGATGAGTCTATAAAATGTAAAACAGTGAAAATCTTTATAAATTCTGCCTTTTTAGGCACAGCAGACTGACTATCTGGAAAACTGCAGGCAGTAACTAACACAACCTCCAGAATTGACAGAACTGGACGAATTGGTGCAGATTCTGGAAATTCCTTCTGTAACAGTTCAGTATTTTCTGACGGACTGAGAATCTTCAGTGTTCTCCCACTGACAACACTGGTAAATTCTGAATAGTCTCAGAGAAAGAAAACCCACCACAGGAAGAATAAGAAAATGAGCTCTCATCTTAGTCTGAATCAGACAACTGAGAAAAAAACCTTGTATCTGTTCCTTCATCGTCATGTCCAGGTTCAGAATCATGAATTTCTTCAGGAAAGAAGCATCTCCTTTTCTTTTACCAGAAACCACTTTATAAGAAGGATCAATTGTCTGAATTAAACCCTGAGCCAGACCAAGTAAACTACTCCTGTCTAAGGAAATCTGAGAAGGAGACGATACATGTTTAGTTTTCTGTTTTCTTTTGACAGAAAAAATGGCGCCAACAGTCTTATTAATGGAGACAGCAGCTTTCCCATAGATGTGCACAACATTCTCACCACACAGAGAAGTTTTCTCTGTTACCTCTCACAGGATCACAAGAATGGCTCTCCCTTCCCACTGAGGGGACCCCAGCAACTGCAGAGGACGTGGATAACCCACTGTCCATAGTGACTGTAGGTGCAACACCAGAGGGATCCGGGGTAAAAGATTATGGTCTGAGGTACAAGCTATGGCTAAGCCATTTAAAAGTACACACGTCTCAAGACAGTCCATTAAAAACAAACTTGTAGCTTAAAAATACCTTTCCTACACAGGAAAGTACAATAAAACAAGCAAATTTTAAAATGTGGATAGTTTTCCCTAAAGGGAACTTATCTGCCCAGCAAAGGAACAGCACAAGCTGACTGTTGATCATCAAAAGCCTGCACAGGAGTACCCTCTTCAGTGGTGAAAAGCTGTGAAAGGCCTGATGCCCAAACCTGTCTTTTTAAGCTGACTGAAGATTTGGGATTGTGGAAGATGCCCTGAAGCTTTGGAAGCTCACCAGCTGTTATATCCTTGGCATGATATAACTCATATGGTGAAGAATACTACAGCAGCGATCAATATGATGAACATAAGAAGTTCTGAAGATATCACTATCTAATATGGCTAACATAAGGAATCAAATTATGCCTGGACAAAGCTACAAACTGATGAACACAGTCAGTCGAAGGGCTGTTCAGATAAAAAAAAGCATTTTTTGCAGAAAGCAGCCCCCCCCCCCCCCCCCCACACACACACACACACACACTTAGATACACTAACTTCATGGTCACTCTATCACAAGAGATAATAGAAAAAAAAAACATAAATCACTGCTGATGTTATAACAGAAAATGTGTCACTGAGGATTTTTTTAAGAAAAAAAAAACAGCTACAGAATTGCAGTTCATCCACCTATGACTGACAAGCTGCAACCCTGCCCAGTTCACACTTCTTCAATAGTAGTGAAAGCTGTGTCTATGAATTTTTCAGTCTGACACAATGAAACTATATAACACACACTATCAAAGATGGATGTTTGAAAGCAGGTATTTGCTTTACAATGCACCAAGATCATCTAGTGCATTTCTACATGTACAAGACTACAGTTTTCAGATCAGTTATCAAAAGAATGTTGACAGCAAAGAATGCACTACCATCAAATTAACTCTTGTGAAACTCATTTAATGTAACCAGTACCATGGTTCCTATGGTCAAGATAGATAATTTTGCATTTTATGGCTTTTATGCATAACTGCAAGTGGTGCTGCGGTACCCTTGTCGCCTCACAGTAAGACGCTGTCCGGTTCGATTCTCAGCTAGAGCGTCTTCTGCGTGGAGACATGCGTGAATGGGCGTACCTTCGTTGAAGGTTGTGCGTCAGGGCTGGTAACTCGGCATGTAAAAATCAACTACCAATCATTAGCGGACCGGAGTTCCGCTGTGGCGACCCCTAAACGGGAAAAGCCGAAAGACACAACAACATGCATAACTGCAATGTTTTTCATTCATCTGCTATTTCATGTAGCTCTAGGGTTACTATATTCAGGATACATAATATTTCATTTTATAGTATTTAACAATAACTGCAATATTTTTCATTCTTCTAGATTTCATTGCTTCTGCTTTTAGTTTACTTGAAAATGAGTTTTTGAAAACTGTCACAAAAAGTCCTCCTTGCCAGTTTCTCTGCAATGCCCCCACTTAAGAGCTCTTAGCAGTTCAGTCTCTTGCTAACAAGCATTTCCATAGTAAACACTACGCTTAGTAACCAACTGTTCTTGGACTTATTCTGATCATTTGGCTCTCCTTTCTAAGATGATGTGTCAAAGTCATGCTCCAGTGAAGTACAGGTGCGCACCCAATATCCTTACGTACTTTACTGTCCTATTCCCCCATTTGATTATTGCTACACTTGTTAGCAGACACTTCATGCACACAAACTACTCAAGACACCCATATTTTTGCAATCCACTAAATTTGGGAACAGAGACCATAATTTTCTGAGGGGGTTATCAAACTTCTTCCTTTTAAATGAAAACCACTGACTTATATCTACTATTCCCCTAATGGAAACAGTTAAACCAAAGAAAAACAGCTGTTCTCCATTCTTTTGAAACTACACCAGATGTTCAAGCAGCTCTTTACAGAAACATATCTTTGAATTTGCATGTGCACCCACCTTCAGGATTCTGATTTTTTTTCCCGATTCTTTTCAGCTGAAAGCTCACTTGGGTTCACTTCTCTTATCTCCTTCCTATTCATCTGTATTCCAGACATTTGATCTGCTTATCCCTTCTTACACTGTGACTAGTGACAAAAAATCTCTGAACATAATGCCATTTTTTGCCATACATTTTCCACAATATCTCTAAATTTTACCCTTCTGGTTGCATATTCCTTGGTGCAGATGTTGTCAAAATAGTCTCATCTTCCCATAAATGATGACTGTATACATAAAATCTTATATATCACTTCTAAAGCCACTACAAGCAAAACCCACACCTCTTAACCTGCAGACATTGAGAACAGGTACAAATACCCTTGAAAAATAGGTACATCTAGCCAAGAATCTGGACATCTAATTAGCATAACATCTGAACACTTTACAGAACATAACTCTCCCTGCTTCCCATAGGAATGTGGGCTATTACTCAGAAACACATTCAAAAAAGGATGGAAAGATATATAAATATATTATCAAACTGACAGTGTAAAATCTACTGACTTTAATGCACTGTTTTGCAAATTTCTACCACACTATGTCTCTTATTTTTGCTTCTGAAAAAGAGAGATGTAAGATGTGTCTCCTCCTTCTCTACATTACTGGAGTCACTAATATGTTGGTCATGTAGTGTGATTTTCTGAGTACTACACATCTGGTTGGCAATACCTCAATTGTATTTTTGACTGTTGTAGAGGACATCTATGAAGGACTTGCACAGCTGCAATTTGCAAGCTTCTATACTGAAAGTATACATTTCTATTTTAATAGCCTTTAGCTTCCCAAATAAAATCTTCAAGAACAAAGCAACCAGTGAGAACACAAAATTTACTGATGAGGAACTCATAACGTAACAAGAAATTGTGTATACTACATACAATACTAATAACGAAACATTCTTTTTTTTTCAGAATTAAGCAACCCTTCCAACTTCAAATAAATCAAAGATAGTCTGCTGAAAACATATGAGGTCCGAGAACACTTTCATTTCCACTCATTGTTTTTTGTATTAAAAACATTACTTAAAACAGTATAAGACACAAGACAATTGCCAATTAAATACATATGCCATGCAACATTAAGCTAAGCATTACAATTTGGATGCTTACTTCATATTTAATTTTTACATATTCATTGCAGCAGGGATATAATGGAAATTCAGATGCTAGATAATAAACACCTCAAACAGAGCTGACAGTGAGTGTTTTTTAAGTTACTTCCTGATAACAGGAAATTCATTTATATGGATGGCAATTAGAAAACAAAATGGAATAGAAACTTTTCAATATTTTTAGATATAACTGGAAATCTGAGCATGTGAGGAGCTATCAACAGCTATATGCTTAATAAGCATTTCTAATGTTGCCTGTTAAAAAATATTTATAATCATTTACAGGATCATTTGAAGCTGATTGTCATATTCTGACAGTTTCTGAAAAGTTGCATAAAGTCAGTATGCAAGTAGACTAGAACTGAAAGCTACAGCATATGCAACTGAAACTGAGTTCAATTCTGAGATACAGTTCCATGATTGATTTTTTAACTATATAATCCAAACAGCAATTGGAAAATCAGCAGCATTTCGGAAGGATAAAGCAGAAGTGGTTCAAAACAAACACATTTTCTAGCCAAGAGAATGTTTGGAAAGGAATCAAAGTTTGTGAACCTTATAGAGAGCTGATTGTGCTGAGTATATTCTGCAAGATGTCCTACTTATTCAGACTGGAATCCTACATCATTAAAATGACACCTGGTGAGCATATGAATACCATTTCTGACACTTTCCTGTGTGGCTTCTGTTTTTTTAACACTACAAAGGTCATGTTTCACACTGAGGATGCGGGGTTACTAACTACTCTCAGTTGTCATCAATCTTAGTATACATTAAGTTGGAGGTGGGAAGGATTTCCCCTAATTGTCGGATGGTGGAAAACCTCCTCCCTCCCCTAATAAGAAACAAATCTTGTGGCCTTGTGTTTTTGGCTTGTTAATGAGACCTAAAACATCTGCCAAACAGTATTCACAGAGGGATAATGCTCTGATTATGGCCCAGCTGATCCAAGGTGATCTGGGGTACAACGGTGGTGCAGATACTTAACAGAAGAGGCAGAGAGGATGTGTGTGTCTATCTGGGGAGGCAGAGGAATGGTGTTTTATGCACTGCCCTGTGCCACTGCTCTAACAGCAGAGCCTCCTCTATGATGTGGGGAGATGCTGCTGGGAAGATGTGGGCATAACCTTCCAAATTGGTGCTGGTTGCCCTACCTGACACATTTTGAATAGAACACGTTTGCATAGGAGGCAGAGGCAGTCCCTGAGGTGACACAGATGCATATGTCACCAGCAAGGGAGAGGTTAGGCCATAAATAAAATGATCTCACTGGAGTGATGCTGGTGAGAAAACAAAGAACTCTCGTGGATGCCTGAGTAATGGCCACCCACCCCTTAAACAGTGCAGTTTTTGACACCACACATAGTCCACACACCTGTCTCACAGCCACTAAGGCCTAAACATAAACCCAACATATTAGTCATAGGAGACTCTACTGTGAGACATACAGATGTGCTCCTCACCAGGCTGGATAAGGAGAAAGTCACAGTTAGTTGTTTGTCAGGTGCCAGAATCCGCCATATCACCAATGCACTCAAGTCTCTCAACAAATACTGTTATGACTCTATAAAAGTCCATTTCTGAGTGAATGACTTGAGACATACCTCCCTGGACTACATGAAGAGAGGCATGATCAAGCTCTGTGAGTATGTGTCCCAGGCAGGTATGTTCCTAGTCTTAAGCAGCATTCTACTGTCACCCAGAATGATGCCGCAATACAAACAGAAAATGATTGCCTTTAACAACTGGCTTAGTTTCTGGTGTCATTCAACAGGAATCCAGTACCTGACAGCCTGCGATGACATGATTGACAAGCCACAATGCTTTGCCAGGAATGTCCTGCATCTATCTCCCTTGGGCTTCAGGCTCTTGGCAAAGGCTCTTGCCACCCCCATAGTGCCTTTTTTAGGCAATGCCATCAGGTCAAAACTACCAACATGAAAATTTCATCAAAATGTAAATTAAAGGTCATGCTGCTAAGTGCTAGGAGTCTAAACATGAAACTACACTCATTGGAAGCATTCTTAACCCTGGAAGAAGCTGACACCTGTGCAATCACAAAAACCCGGTTCAAAGCTGTGGTGATCACAGGTTACTCATCCTATCATTCATTTAAACCCCAAGCCGTGGGCAGCAAAACAAAAGGAGGTGGAGTTGCAAGATATATAAAAGACATACACACCTCTACACTGGTCAAACAGTATGATGCACATGAAATACTCCAGGTGCAGTTAACAATTGACAAGACCCCTATTCAAATTACAGCTAGCTACAGGCCTATCTGACTCAAGATGCCCACTCCACCTATCTGGACCTCTTTGAATCTATCAAGATTCAATCCTTTACCCTGATCCTGGGCGACGTTAACTATCTAACCATAGATTGGAAGAAATACTCATGCCAAAACACAAATGGCCAGAGATTCCTTGATTTCGACAATGCAAATGCCTTAGACCAGTTGGTTGACACCCCCACAAGAGGAGACAATAACTTGGGCTTGGTATTAACCAACATGAGTAACCACTGCAGCATCCCTACAGTGTCATCATGCCTGGTAAGACCTGACCACAAAGCAGTCACTTTCGAAGTCGCCATCTCTCCTGACCCCCCTCCCCCCAGCTAGGGTCAAACAAAAAAACTTCTCCAAAGCTGATTACAACCTAATGAGGGAAAGTATAAACAGCTTTGCAGCCCCCACACCCTCCACAGAAACTGGCACATATGTCCAAACTTACACCAATGAACTATATGAGCATTTATAAAGTTGCATGGAATCAGGAATACCAGTCAGGATGAAATCATCCTCCTCAAGGAAGAGTAAACCTGTCTGGTGGACATCTACAATAAATAAACTGTATAACAAAAGGAAAAAATTGCTGTCCAGGACCAAGAAGGAGCAGGTGTCTAATTGGAAGCAATCTCTCCTTAGCCTGAACAAGCAAAAAAGAGCACTAGTGAAATCCTCCAAAGCAAACTTCGAGTCCACACTGGCCATATCTACTAAAGATAATCATAACGCTTTCTTCACATATGTCCACAACCTCAAGGGAAGCACTCAGATCAGCTCAGAACTGGTGGTCAAGGACACCACATATACAAACCTTGTAGATATAGCCAACCTGCTGGCAGACAGGTTCAGTGAAAACTTCACTCCTCTGTCCCCCCATCAGTAAAACAGGACATCCCCAGTACCTGTCCCCCTCCACTTATCTCTAGGGAGCAAGTCATCACTGCCCTCTCAAAGGCAAAATATACAGCTTCCATGGGACTCGATAACATCCCAGGCTGCATCCTACATGAACTCAGGCAGGAACTTGCAGTACCATTAGGCACACTATTCAACCAAGGCCTGAGTACTGGCTTCATCCCAACCAAGTGGAGGACAGTTACTGTCATCCCTTTGCACAAAGGTGGAGCATCCCTTTGCACAAAGGTGGAGCATCCACTGATCCAGAAAATTATAGACCCATCAGCCTAATTAGTCTGATCTGCAAGGCCATGAAGCATATTATCATGGACCTCATAAACAAGGACATTGGCAACTTCCAGACACTTAATCCCACACAATTTGGTTTTGTCAAGGGGAGGTCATGCCTGTTAAATTTGGTCGACTTCTTTGAGACAGTCACCAAGGCCATAGATGAGGCGAAGATGGTGCACACCGCTAACCTAACCTGGCCAAGGCCTTCTATACTATTCCTCAGTCAGGTATAATACATAAACGCTCTCAACTAGGCATCAATCCATATGTTACCAGATGGGTAGCAAACTGGTCACTGATAGAAACCACCTAGTCAAAATAGGGGAAGCCACCTCAAGTAGTCGACCTGTAACAAGCAATGTACCCCAGGGATTGGTCTTGGGGTCTCTGCTGTTTGGGATATACTTCTCAGAGGTGTAGACCAAATCTAGTGGGCTATGGCTGACCAAGTCTGCAGATGACTGCAAGCTGAGTGCTGTCATCAATTCCCCTAGTGATGTGGACATCCTCCAAGAGGGTCTCACCCAAACAAATGACTGGTGCCAGAAACATGGCCTTAAACTGAATGCTAAAAAATGCATCATCATCCGTTTTGGGGAGAATGACATCCCTACACATTATCACATTAGTAATAAGGCACTAAGCATGCAATCAGTAGTGAGGGACTTGGGAACCCAAGTTGATAGCAAACTGATCTTTGACCACCTATTGACTCTGTTGTACAGAAATCTTTCTACATGGCCCACCTCATTTGTAAGGGTATCTCATCTAGGGACAAGGTGATCATAACATCCCTGTATTCTTCCCTTATCAGACCAATTATTGAATACAATGCCCCCTTTGGCATGTACCTCAAAAAGCACATGCAGCAGCTGGAGAGACCACAGAGATTCCTCACCCAGAGAATCCAGGGCCTCAGACATCTACCCTACACAGACAGGCTAAAAGCCCTGTCCCTCAACTCAATCTCCTACAGACTCCTCAGAGGTGACCTCTGTCTGGCATACAAAGCAATCTCAGACCCCGTCCTGATGGGAATGCTGCATATCCGCAAGTCAAGCTCCACTACAGCAACCCACACACACAACCTCAACCTGGTCTGTGACAATAGGACTTGTTGGCAAGACAGATTTGTGTCCCAGAGACTCCCCCTTTTGTGGAATAGACTCCCTAATTTTTTTGAGTGACGTAAGCCATGGAACCTTGCTGTCTAGGCTTACGTAGGCCCTTGGGCCAATAGCCTAGTACTTACCTATGAACCTATGAACCTCTCCACGTAAAGCTGAATACCTCATTAACCCTTTTTAAGTGCAACCTAGATAACTGGATGGGGAACAGAAAATACACCCTTGGGATTCCACCTATGTCCCTGCTGGACAGTGGCATAGGGTGCTGACTTGTTGGAACATGGGCTAAATTCTTGGCTAGGCTTGTAAGGGGCTCAGGACCAATATCCTAGTAACTTTCTATGATCCTATGAAGAGAAAGCTTGATGGTCGGCAGGTATGGTGGGGCAAAAATCATCCTCAAATACTATGCTGCTAAGTTACACTTCAGTTACATGTCACTCTTCTTTTATTAACAGTTCTATCTAATTTTGTCTGTAATAATTGTCTTCAGTGTTCTACAAAAAAAAAAAGGTGAACATAAACCAAAGGGTCTATATTAAATCAGCGAACACTTAAAATAGCGAATGCTGATTTATCGACCCTTTAAAAGTGAAAGCTTGAAATCCCAAAGACACGGAACAGCGATTTTTTCCCAGGGAAAACAAATCACTGGGCCGTTTACGGGGCTTTGCCATTTCCTCCACTGTGGTGTTATCTTGGAGTTGGTATATTTAAGTAGGGGGGTGGTGAAGCCTCCCACTTTATTTATTGTTTTGAGTTTTTTTTGGTTTTTTTTTTGTGGAAGCTGTTCCATGTCTTCGGGATTTAAAGCTTTCGCTTTTAAAGGGGATGATAAATCAGCGTTCGCTGATTTAATATAGACCCAAACCAAAAACCATATTGGCATATTTTAATAGCAGATGTTACTTTAGCATAGATTACCTCTTGTAGAACTTGCAAGAGAGAAACAAAGCATTTCATGGCAGTGCAATTCTGTAAAACTGTCTCTATATCATGTCAGAATTAAACTATAGCTATTTCACTGAAGAGGAAAGTTACTCTCATCTCCAGTCTATTCCTGAAAAGGAAGTCAGGGTAGAGATGTCTACCTATAAAACTGTCACAGTATGAAACAGTTAATGCACTTCTGGGTAAATCCAAGGAAAGAAACATGAATAATAGCTACGGAGGTTAAGCAAAGGAAAGGCTTGAAGGGGATAAAGTTCTGGCCAAGAAAAGATAAAAGTGTGGGAATAGTGGATGGAACTCACATAAAGATAGTAATAATGGATATAAAAGAAGAGAAAGAGGATGAGGAGAAAAAGCCTTCAGAGTAAAAAAGGGGCAGTATGAATATTCCTTGTAAAAGTAATTTGGCATGCCAAAAGTATCAAGAAAAGGAGACTGTTGCACTGACAAAGGATGGGGAAAAGAGATTCTACATAAACAATAGGTAATGAAGAAGGAATCAACAGAATGCTGGATTACTGAAACATTCAGGGAGGGTGGTTAATAATTCTTGTGTTGCTGATAAAATCCTGAATGAATCTTTCATCACAGTACTCAAAGTATTAGGACATGGAGGCATGGTCAGTGAGAAATGGAAAGATAAGAAAATGAACAGGCTAACAGCAGAGAAAAAACTCATAACTTTTTTTCTGGGGGGAGGGGGGATAAGCTGCAGCATCAAGACAGACTAAACCCCTGGCTGCTAAAAGACTTGCCCTCAGGACTTGGGAGTACTATTAGTCAAGCTGAACATCCTTTCCCAAGAGAAGTATATCTGTGAAGCATTTGCTGTCATGGCAGATATTTGAAGCGATGTTACTGTAACAATATCATAGCATTTAGATTCATAGGTAGTTACTAACTTTGCAGTTCAGGTGACTACTGTGGAAACTAGCCCAAATTCCCAGTTCCCCTAAAGCACTATTTGGTTAAGTGCTCAAAGTCAAACAGTAAGCAAATAAGGGATGAGGGAATCAAACCCAGTACCACACAAACTATAGCTCACAGTCTTAACCCTCTGTGACAACTTCTGTTTCCTCTGTCGTGGCAGAATTTCTTAAATTGTCTGGAATACCATCTCTATTGCCACTCCTGTGACGATACTGACACAGACAGTATGGCAGACGGCACTGTTTTCTGTTCTACAAACATGACATTTCAACAGGAAAGAGGAAAGAGTTTTTCAGGTAGACATATACTCAGTCCTAAGTCAAACATAGGTATTAACAAACTTCTAAATATACTACCAGTGGAAACAGTAATTATACATGTCCCCAAATGGTAAAAAAGAGGGCAGAAGGTTTAATTATTACTGATCTCTCTGTGAGGATCTACATTTCTATTTTAAACAACTGTATTGTCTTCTACGGGAAGGATCACTGTAAACGCAAAACATAACATTTAGGTATAATTTTAAGCAGTACTTGGTTGCCCCAAGAGGTAATCTGTTACATAATACAGTACAGCCATTTCAAAATCTTGTTTTCCCTGTAGATTATGCTTCTAGCCTGTAGAGTTTTATAAAGTCCATAAGTCTTTGTTGATCATTAGGACTCAGGCATTCCGCTCAAGCTCAAATCTGAAGATAAATCATTCCCAGGTGATTGCGCCTCCTCTTATACATGATAACTTGTGTCTTTCTCTTCCATTTTCAGTTTCTGTACACAGTAAAGACAACAAATGCACCAAATAAACCTTCCCCAACAAAGACATGAAATGGTTAATAATGACGGAATTTTGCAAGCAGATCTAACATTATGTTAAATTTATAACGATCATATGTGCTAACGGGATTCAGACTTTACTAACCTTTAGAACAGAACTCCTAGCTGATCTTTCTGGGTGGCTAGACTACTAGAACATGCCAATGAACACTACAGCCCCAAATGAAGATCTGGGTCTAGAAGCAATGTCCAATTTGTTATGCCTGGTGAAGGAGCTCAGTGAGGACTGAATTGCAAAGACGTTATCTAAAGATGCCTTACAGAAAAAAAGCTACTGACGTAGCAACAGCCTTTCGATAAATGATCCTTACACAATACCGCTAACTTCATCCTGTACTTATAAACAAAGGAGATACACCTAGAAAGCTACTAAGACATACAGATTTTAGTGACCTTTAGCCCTAGTTTCTATGTGTCAAAGGAAACAAACAACCAATTGTCCTTCATGAAGGTATTTCATCATTCCATGCATGAGATTTGTCTGTGGTTGTCCATACCATGCAGCAGGTACTCTCTTCAACTATAATCTCTACAGAGCACCAGGTAAGTAGACTGATTAAGGTTAGATTCAGTAGCAACTTCGGGTATAAATAAGGGATTGATCCTCACAGAAACCCTTGCTCTGTGGAAAACCAGGTACAAAGGGTTAATACACAAAACCTTTATCTCCAAGATCCACTTGGCTGACATAACAGCTACTAAGAAAAGGATATGCCTTCAACAAAATCTTCAAATCTGTATATATCACAGGTTCAAATGGCAGAGGAGGTGGTTTCTCCTGAATAAAATGCAACTTCCAGGGAACAGGTAACAGGTCCCCCTAACAGGAGGGTGTAAGATAGAGGCCTTTAAGGAAAGCTTTGTGCACTTTAAGGTAAGCTAAGGAAGAAGAAACCAAACAGTCTAGTAATAAAGTTGAATAAGGCAGTCAAATATACCCTAACTAATTAACAAGGTCCACACTGTCACACATAATCCATACTGAAAACTTTTTCTGCTTGTCTCTGCATTACAGTTTTCTGACTTGAGGGTTTCTGGACAAAATATTCACCTCCCTGCTCAAAAAACTTTGATCCTGGGCTATCAGTGGAAGTGGAGCACAGAAGCGGTTAACTTCAAATCTCAAAAAGTCAGGTGTACCATGCCATAACAGTGAGACAGAAAAATCTTCTTCACAGGCAACATGAGAAGGGTTCCCACCTGAGATCTTCACATTTCCACTCGAGATCAACTCAAGAATGAAAAAGCATCTAGCTGAACTAGAATGGTTCTACTAAATTCACCTTGGCCCTGTGAATCCTGGTCTTTTATTCCATTATTAGAGGAAATAGGGGAAAGCAAAAAATAACCACTAAAGCCACTCCTGGAATAATATGTATCTGGTATGTCCATTGTGTAGTGGGATCAGTAAGAAAAATGCACATTTTCCCCTGGCCAGAGAGGTAAACATATCACAAACAAAACCATAAAATCTCACTTTAACTCACTCCCTCCATTACAACTCTTTTGAGTGTTTACCTTTAACTCCCAGTGGGTGTGGCTTGAGCCTTTAAAAAATGAAGTCAGCACCTTACAGTTTAAACAAATATTCATATCTGGAACCATAAGTGTTACTACAAAACTGCAAATGGCAAACTATTCAGGATAAATTTATCTTTACATTGATGGCATTCATTAAGTTTGATGCTTTAAATGGGACTTTATAAGCAAAAAAGGTAGTGAATATTAATTTTGTAATGTTATATAAACAGCTTATGATATCTCACTAACCACTGAAGCAAGACACATACTGTCAGCAGGTTTTTCTTCATGCAACTATGAGCTTTCGTATGAGGCTATGCAGTTCTGCTGTGCTGTCTGAATGCTAAGATATTTAGAGAAATATGAAAATTATTATAATACAAATAAATAGTATGCAAATAATATTCAATGTCTCTTTTGCTGCATTAGACAGATGTCAAATATCAATATAAATATGTTTGTCATCATGTATGCTTTAAGATGAAATGTTCTGGTACCCTGTATGTAGCATGGCTTTGGAATTATTAATGCAAACATGAATTAGAAAAATGTGATGCCTAGAGGTGTCAGTAGGAGTTAACTGCAAAAACAGCTGGAGGCGCACTTGGCTGTAATAACGTCTTCATAATGGCCAGACTGAGTGAACATATATGAGACATTAACAAACAATGGGTGTGCCTGTCCACAAAAGAGTTGGCTACCTTAGGATATGCATGGCAATCAAAAAATGGTAGCTGGAAATTGCCCACTCAGACTCTCACTGCTGCTGACAAAGGCGATAAGACCTCATTCTGCCATGCTGGTTGATATAGCAGACTAAAGCCATACTGTCTACATGAACAGTTAGTACTTCAAGAGGAAGAATACCCTAGAAAACACGAAGGCTCCAAGGATTTAGGCAAGCTCCCACACCACAGAAGAAACATGTTACTAAAAACTGTAAGGGGAAAGGATTCCTAAAAAAGGGATACGAATGGAAAGACTGAGAAATTCATTCCCAATATGAGGTTCCAACTAACAGGAAAGCTGAGCAACAGCAGACTGAAAAAAATAGTCATGGACTGGTCCTGGCAGATACAAGTGAAGGAAAAGGACTGTCGACACACTTAGCTCTGCATTTAGGAATGCAGGAGTAACAGCTTCAATCAGGATGGGAAGATGAAACACTCACTGAGAGATCTCCAGTGAATCATAAGGAACTGGGGTACTTTTCCGTTATCGGGGCAACACTTCTAATAAGCGCTTTGAGAGCTTGGAATAAAAGCATGCTCATCTGATTTTGATGCTATCCGTGTGAATATATTATATACATTTACATTTTTACTCTGATATATAAGAGATTCTTGAAACAGTATTTAACAAGTACTTTACAATTAGAAGGTGAAAACGGAAGAGTATTTTAAGGAGTTGTCATATCCTAGCTAGCCTGTGAACCCTCATTGAAACATCTGTACAGTGGGAAGTGAAATACTCAACTTCAATCACTGTGAATTACTGAAAAAAGCCAGAGGCTTCCCTAACGTGCTGTCTGGCTTTGATATGCCTGATGTGCTGGTTTCACGCAGCACTCACTGTAACACACACACACATGACATGACAGGAAATAAATCCGTTTTTTTTTCCTTAGTTGGACAGTTTCCTGCAGTTTTTTTGTGCCTGCCGTGCTGGCTTCACAGAGCACTCACTGTAACACACACACATGATATGACAGGAAATAACTGTATTTTTTTTTCCCTTTGTCGGATAGTTTCCTGCAATGTTTGCTTTCCTGAACAAGCGATCATCGATAATTATGCCAGTAGCGAAAAAGCAATAAAAAGTGGCTGTTAATTTAGTTACTATTTCCCTGTGCTTCTCCCACACAATGTTGTGCATCCCCATTGAGTTGCAGGTATCTACTAACAGTCTTCAGTAGGTGTGTTCTTCATTCTATTCACAACTGTTTATATAAATATTCCGTGGAACAAGGTGCGGTTTGTTTAGGGAACGGTAGCAACACAGCAAAAAAAAAAAAGAAAAAAAAAAAAGATTACAGCATGATATAAAGTCCAAATCACAACAGCAATTGTGAGCGCTTGTTAAGATTCCAAGCGCTCAAACTGCTCATTAGAAAGAAGTGTTGCCCCAATAACGGAAAAGTACCGAACTAGGAGTTAGTTAGGCACAATAGTTTCAGACTGATAGATATACTTTGATATTCAAAAGGGTCAGGGCATAAATCCAGTCTCAATTTAAGCTTTTGAATATGAAGCTAAAAATAATCACTGAAGAAAGAGAAGAAATGCTTCTCCTTGAAGCTGAAGTATTTGGTTACTAATAACCATGCATTTAGAGATACTTTTGGTAGGGGATAGATAAAGCCTAAATAAAAATCAAGGAAACTGATAACTGTGGCTGTGCACCATGAATCCAAAGAACCTGGGATAACAGAATATGATTTTTTATGTGAAGGACAATTTCCCTCACAAGGGAGCTGAAGCAATCTTGTAAAGAACAACATAAACAAATGTCTGAACTAGATAAAGATGTTAACAGATGTTAACACACCCAAGAGATGACAGGTTTTCTCTCATCTTCCACTGTAAAATTAAACCATGTGAATCTCTGTGTCTATTGCTAAAGAGGAACTTCCTGCATAGATTTGTAACAAAAGTCTGAACCTCTTTTGGGCTCCGCTAAGTGTTTTGGAGAGATGGAATGCAAAAAAGAATATAAGGTAAAAGAATCATGGAAGAGATGACTCTGTTATAATAGTGCCAGATGATTAACTAAAAAATTCATAGGTTACCCATGGTATCAGGCTGAAAGGACAAGGAGAATGTTCATAGGCTGGTACTAGGCTATCGGCTCTTGGGCCTATACAAGCCTAGCCAAACAATTCCCCGGATATTTCTTCCCACAATATTTACTTCCCTGGACCCCTGTCTAGCAGGGCAACTGACGTGATCCCCGGGGTGAATTTCCTATCTCCCATCCAATCATCAAGGTTCCTTTTGAAGATGGCCAAAGAGGCGCTCTGCTTCACATGTATGGGCAGTCTATTCCAGAGTATGGGGAGTCTCTGGGTCAGGAACCTATCCCTCCAGCATGTTTTGTTCATTGTGATGACAAGGATTAGATCCCTGGAGCGTGTGGCTCTGAGGGATTGAGATTTCTTTAAGTGTAGCATGTCCAACAGTTCAGGGTTTGACATGGCCTTGTATGTTAAGCAGAAATCGCCTTTGAGTAGACGATATGCCACAGAGTATAGCTGGAGTTTTTTTAGATGGTCAGCATAAGGCATCTGCTTTAGGCCTGTGATTCTTTTAGTGAGGTATTTCTGCGGCCTTTCCAGCTGTTGCAGATGTCTTGTGAGGTACATACCAAATGGGGCATTGTACTCGATAATGGGTCTAATGAGGATGAGTACAGTGGGACAATGAACTCCTTTTTTCTGGATGAAAAGCCCTTATTGATGAGGTGTGCCACATAGAAGGATTTCCTGACTGTTGTGGCGATGTGGTTATCAAAGGTGAGACTACTGTTCACCTGTGTC